>NW_021618426.1:0-74514 GCF_004785775.1 Grammomys surdaster | reverse complement strand
ACACACACACACACACACACACACACACACACACACACACACACACACACAAAACACACCACCACTAACAGTTTACTACATAAAGCCCCTTTAACGTGATGGCATTTTAAATCTTAAGAGTTCCTTATAAGATTTCCAGATCATTCCAACAGTTTTCTAATTGTCCTACACTATCATTAATAATGTAGTGGAAATGGATAGATTTTGAATCCAGGGAGACCCTGACTTTGAACAGAAGTCAATTCTGGCATGTAATAGGATGGTTCTTCTTGATAAGCAATTTACACTTTCCTGTGTTTTTATGGACACAGCAGGAACAAAAACATTTACAAGGTGATGCTAAGTGAATGAAATACTTTTTGAAAAACCCATAGGTTATTGGACTCAATGAAAGCAGTCAAAATGTATTAATATCATCAGTATTATTAGTACTGTAGTTAGTCATTTAAATTACCCTATAGAGTACATGATCTTAACAAAGAAAGATAACTACAGATGTTGACTTTGGTGGCAAGCTAATGACAGTTGCATGCATTTTAGAAGATATGCTCCTCTTTCTCTTCATATATATACCTACACACACACACACATACACACATACACACACACACACATGTACTGGCACATGTATGGACATGCACATACACATAGATACAGAAAATAAACACCAATAATAAAAAGGAACTAACCATTTGACATTTGTTCTTCTGTGTTTGTGCATCAGTTATACAGTCAGGATGCAATAGTTCACAAGCACTATGCAGTGAGCTATGTAATTAGGTATGAAAACATGCAGCTTCAATTACCCTCGGCTAGGTTCTTCTCTGATGATTGATAAGGTGAAATTGGATTTGAGGGGGAAAAATCTAAAATAAAGAGCCACATATTTTCCTTATGTGAGTAGAGAATTTTTTTTCACATGATGTCTTTCACCAAAGAATGGTGTAAGAGTATTTTCAGAATTTAATATGAATTTTAAACTTTGACTTTTTATAGTTTAAATATCACTCTGACAAATGTGTCAGTCAATCACAGAAGTGTGAACATTGGTTAAGTAGTAGCTCAATACTGAATAGTCCTCAAATGGGTGGTAGCAGTTTGAAGATAAATTCACCTATCCAGATCACAGAACATTATTTAACTTGTGATATGCTTCTTCAGTCTTATAAGAAGCCTTCTGTTCATGTTTATTTCAATATGGTTTGATGGCATAGTAGGAAAAAATGTGAGTTTGAAAATTGACATATTATCTTAAAAGATTGCATTCAGAAAAAAGTAATGATGAAGAGTGCAAACATATTTTGTTAGAAAAAAGGCAAGTAATATAATTTCCATTCCTATTAACCTTAGCCCTGGAATAATGTGACATTAGTAATTGTGAAAAAATATTTCTGTCTGAATGAAACCCTAAAATTGTATTAAATGCTATTTTTTTAAATGTTTATTGTCATGAAGAACCTGTATACCCTTATTACAATTGTAAAGTTTAACACATAGAAAATAACACATGATTGAAAAATAGAAAGAAGAAAGAAACTCCACTTATCACTGATGGGGCCTCTATGATGCTCACTTTGTGAAGCAGTTTGGTTTTCTGTCACAAGCCAAATATTGTGCCTTATTCTCAAGATGTTATCTTTATATTTATCAAGAGGGTAGAAATAGATGCTGACAGCAAACCCTACACATACACATTCATGTCAGCTCCACATGTAATTACTGGGCCTTAGAAGCAACTGAGACCTTCTCCAGTAAGTAAACTGGTATAGTAGCCTATGGTATATGTAGACAAAGGATGAATACAAATGCACTATCAGGTCATGCAAACCAGAGGCCAGTCTGAAAAGGCTACATATCGCATTAATTTAATGTCAGAACATTTCAGAAATGCCTGTATTATAGACAGTAAACTACCAGCAGTTGATAATGTGACTGTTATTTCTAATTGTCAACTTTACAAAACCTAGAATCACCTTAGAAGAGAGTCTTAGTGAGTCAATATTTACATTTGGATTGGTCTACAATCCTGTCTTTTGGTAGCATCTTAAATACGTTAATTGATGTGGGAAGACCTAGCCTACTATGGTCAACACCATCCCCTTTAAGGGGTTTCTGAACTGCATATGAATAGAGATTTCTGTACCTCTTGGCTCTTGAGATGATGTGACTAGCTGCTTCAAGCTCTCCCTGCTTTGAAATCCTGTAATAGTGGCCTGTAACCTGGAACTGTGTTTTTAAACAAACCCTTTGTTTTCTAATGTTCTTTTTGTTAGGAAGCTGTAAAGCAACAGAAAGGAAGCTGTAATAGGTAGGGATTACATTGTGGGTATGTAAATAATCCAAACAAAGGAAATCATTATAGTAATTAAATATTTTATACAATACTATAAAGGAGAAGGCATCTTCATAATACAGTTGTCCAAAGTCATGGAATAAAGCATTTACTATCATGAGCTTTATGGACTCTGGAGACAATGCTGAATCAATATAACTCAATAAATTATATACCAATCAATGAGTAAAATATAGCCCTCATGGAGTGATTTTAGTAATGAAAGAGTGTTGGCATATTTGAGGAACTTAATCTGTTCTTTCCTCTATGTTTTGTTATGAAGAAAGAACTAATTCGAAGTCTGTAGAATCTTTCAGTTTAGCATCAAAGGTACAGATCTACCAAACTACAAGCAGAATATTCTTCCTATATATGTTGATGCTTGACGTGGGAATGTTAACTGATTTTTGTGTCATATCAATCCATTATGACTATAAAGTATAGGCATAAGATTTTAAATTACATTTCATTGTCAAATTCTTGACAACAGAAGCACAAATTATATTTTTAGATGTTCATGACTATAAAATATTAACAAAGAGAGGGGAGCATATAAAAGTTATATTAATCAGTAGTTCTCAATGTGCAGGTCATGACCTCTTTGAGCTGTAATGACCCATTCAGGGTCCACATAAGATCATCAAAAGGAAGAGATATTTATATTATGATTCATGACAGCAGTAAAATTGTAGTTATAAAATAGCAATGAAAATAATTTTATGGTCAGTACAATATGAATGACAACATTAAAGTGTCACAGCACTGGTAAGCTTGAGGATCAATGCTATAAATAAAGCATTACAAAAAATATGTTCAATAATATAACAATCATATAACATGTTTATCGTGGAATTTTTGTTTTTAACATATTCCAAACCAGCAGGTCTGATGGAAAGCTGGAATAATCACCTTGAAATGAGAGAAATTTTCCTTTCTTTTGGCTTCTATCCTGGATATTATATCAGTCACAATTGACAGAAGAGGGACTAAACTTTTGATTTCTAGAAGCACTCACCCAAAAGTTGGATGGTGCCATTGGTTTCACCCACAATTTCCATGGAGAACACAATGTCTTATCCACTTGTAGAATTTCTCCTTCAAGTTCTTCTCCTTTGGCTACCTCACCATTTCAAACACTGAGTCATTGGACAGAAAATTGTCCTTTTAATTTATAATCCTATTCATCAATAACTCTATTCACACTCTCATGTGAGGAAAGTGTATACAGTGAGAAAAACATTGAACACGTGGTAAAAATGTTTCCACTGCCCATAATCTAGGATATACTTTCACAGAGTTTTTGCTCAGGTTTTCAATCTGATCTCAAGCTAACACCAATGAGTCATTAGTTACAATTCACACCAAAATTCCTTCAGATGTGTAGGCAACCTAATGTCAAATGGCTCAAGCATCACACCTTCAAGCAAGTAAGGGCAGGGGGCTGATTGACAGCAGCGAAATTAGCCTAAAGGTTGATTGAATGATTTGTCTGCAGTATATAAAATTAGTCTTAGATTCATAACTAACTTATTACAGAATCTATTATGGCCAATTATAGTTTGGAGTCACATATTTAAAACCAATTTTTGTTAAGCCAAATGGAGTAAATGTTACGACAATAAAAATGATATTCGGTTTAGATTTTTAACTGAACAGTAGAATTAACACAACTGTAGTCTTCCTTTGTGGACCTCCCTGGAGAGATACAAAAGGGCTTCATGTACTGTCTTGTAGTTTTCAAAAGCACAGAATAAATTGGAGCAAGGCATGTTCTTTAAGTAGCCATTTGGGTCAATAAACAATTCTCTCTAATGACAAAACAAGAGGCTTGTCTTGTTTAATTGGAGCAGAGGTGTTTTCAAATTACTTTTTTCTGAAACAGGTACATTTTGAAGCCAAAAGAAAACTATTTGCTTTAAGACAAAAACATAAGCTGTAAGTCAGTTTGGGGAAAAATAATTTGTATTATTCTATCGTGTGTTTGTGTGTGTGTGTGTGTGTGTGTGTGTGTGTGTGTGTACATATATGTTAGCATGGGAGGAAAACTCAGTGGTGGATTACCTAGATAAGCTCATCTAAATTTCCAAGTTCAATTCTCAGCATCACCAGTAAGAATTATTAAAGAAGCAAAATAAAATAAAAATGTCTAAAAAACAGAGCCCTCATGTTATAATTTAGCTAATATTGATTTTCCTTAATTTTATAAGGCCAATGAAACGGGCTATACGGAAATAAAGTAAAAGTTAGCTTTGGGATTTTTCTTTATCTCTGGATTCATAAAGCTTACTGGACAAAGTAAAGCCAGAAAACTCGCTAGACAAAGTGAAGCAAAGTATCCACGTCTGTCCTAATGTTCATGTCTACTCAGCTACATTGTCATCCTGCTGGAGAGGTCCCTGGGGCTGGTGATACTAAGATGCATAAAAGGACTTCACATCTGTGGGATAAAGATGATGTCCTGGCAGCTGAAATACCTTGTTTGTTTATTCTAGGGGCAACAATTGCTAGCTGGGCTTTTGATATTACAAGGTGCTCAGTATTAGAAAACTCTTGGGGAGGCACTTTGCCAAAATCTATACAGACAGGGAAAATAACTTTTATTCAACTTATTAAATTTCACATGGTTTCTCCCTGGCCTCAATGGAAGCTGAAAGGGGATGCAGAGATGAATTATGAGGCCTGGCAGGGAGGGGTTATTCACGCTCTCTCTGATACTGCAACTTGGCAGGGGACTCAAAACCCAGACAAGCTCCTATATTCCCTTCCTCATATACATCTCCACTGCCTCATGCCGAGCAGGGTAAAAGGCCAATTGATTTCACTCAAATGAAAACATGTGGTTATCACCTAGAACTGCACTTTTTAAAATGTGCCGCATTCCTTGTTGAAACATATTTTGGATGTCTGGCTGAACGTAACGTTAGCCAGTTATTTATTGCTAGCAGAATTTATTCCTAGTCTTAAATTCATAACCAACCTTCTCTCATGACATTTCTTTTGTCTTTTTTTTAATGTGAATTTTTAACCAAATATGAGATTAAATGTGTATGCTAGAAGAAGCCAACTTAGGGAATATGAAAAGAAAAAAAAAAACCCTCAATACTTTAATAAAATATAACCAGAAATTATTCTATTACATGGTAAAAATCAATGTGTTTGGTAAGTTGCTGACTTGTACTCCTTTGAGAGAGAGAGAAACAATGAGTTTTGTTCACATTTGGGCTTCCTTGCTGGTCCTGTGGCATTGAGCAAATTGTTAAAAGACTCTGTTATTGTTCTATATAAAAGAGGAGACAGTCAGCACTCTTCAAGATTGAGAATGAATGGCAAATAGGCAGGCTACAGAGTACTACAAAGGTCTTCCTTATTATTTAAAATAAGTAATATGCATATGAGTATGCTAGGATATTCCAAGCCAAATACATATTGGATCATGTTTAAATAAGGGTCCACAGAGCCCTAACTCATTCATCATTGTGTTAGAAGCATTCTCAACCCATTCACCTAGCTTTTAAAAATGTAAAGCACTTCCCTTTTATCCATACTCCCCGCCACCTGGACCCCATACTGAGGACATTTTGATCATTTGTAAGTGCAAACTAATAGGCATTGATCACTCTTCTCTATCAGTCCGATTAATGTTAATGTACACAGCAAAAGTTGGCAGGGTCAATGATTTCAGAAGCAGAAAGTTTGCAAATATTTATATTTAATGTTGTAAAATAAATTATGGTGTCATCTAGAGATGTATTCTTTCTCAGGAGAGAGCACAAACATTTGTTATTTGATAACAGATAATCCGTCTGAAAATGTACATACAGGTACAGTTATACAGACTTAGTGGGTTGTATTTGTGTATTTTGAAATATATTTATACATATACATAAATGTATGTAACAACAATTGTTGGGAAAAAATGGACTTGAAAGATGACAAGGAGGGATAGATGCAGGCTATAAACAGAGGAAAGGGAATGATGTTATTATATTATAATTTCATGAATGAAAAGAATCCTTGGTTTTACATAATCGTTCTCCATGCATTCATGCACATTTCCTGTCATTTTAACTAGGAATGTTCATTGTTCCCACAGGTAGACCAAAACCCAACCTAATATAGGCCACATATTAATTTGCATTTGTCTTTTTCCCTAGAGTCCACATGATGTGGTATTAGCTTTTATTTGCATAAAGGAGAAAATTTCTGTTTAATTAACTGAGAAGGGTTGAGAAATTTTGGAAAGGAAATTAACTCCTTCATTCCTATTCACTAAATATCAGAATAGTACAAATAGAAACTCCTTACAAGCTCAAATAAAATAGAACTCCTTAGCAATTCACATGCAACCTCTGTCACATGTATTTTTGGAGGGATAAGGTGCAAGCATATTGATTAAAATAGCTATTTTGTTAATTTCTAATAATAAGGTTTCTTTGTCAAAGAATGTAACCTTTACTTTCTTGCTCTGGTTCAGAAAACATAGAATAACTGACTAGGAAGAATTTAGGCAAATTAAAACATATATATTTAAGAATTTACTCATGAGTATGCATTACTAAATGTGTATATTTATAGTACATATGCGCACACAAAGGAATATTTATATGTGTTCTAATGACTTGTTTCTATATAAAATTCTTAATAATTTCTTTGAGATAGACCTAGTTCAGTAACTTAGTTTTAGAGATTGATCCTATGTTCCTGGGATAAAACAACACATTTTTGCACTTCTGTAGAACTAATTAGACAACCTTGGCAGAAAATATTTTAGGAAAAGAACTGCATTCCTAGCTCGACACCAAATAACTTAAAAAGAATTAAAGTTACAAATTGTTTTCTGTGAAACTCTTCCTCTCTTCCCTATGGGGATTCCCTGAGCCCCCATTTCTGATATTTCCTTTTTCTATTCTTCATAAAGTTTGTTGGAGACATAACATAGCAGATTATACCGTGGTTTATGAAAGCAAAAGACATGTATTTAGTCACATCTATCTCCTAATAATGGTTGGACTTTTATTCCATTTTTCTATAGAAGAGTTAAACACTGTTGTTTACACTTATAGTTAAATATTTTTTTCATTATTCTTTTCCAGTCTGCATGCTCTTTGAAAGAGCTATTTTCTTCCTTCGTTTCATCTGTTGTGGTGATCCATGTATCGAACAGAAGATTTTTTCAGGTCAGGCCACTGTGTTGGAGCATCACTGTTTCAGGAATGGAGGCTGATTTTTCCCTCATCAGTAAAAAAAAACAAAAAACAAAAAACTAAGACTTTTTACTGAAAGATTTCCCCGCTACCCACAGAAGCAAACAAGAAGAGATAAAATTCAACCTGGACCACAACTGCTTCCTCTTGATCTACTAGAATAAAGAGGAAAACAGTCTACAATGGAGGGGCAAATTGTGAGGAGGAGTCAACATCTTTTTCCCTCCAAAGAACTTTTCTCCTAAGCTATTCATTTGCTTTTTCCCCAGTTAGCTCTGCAATGTACTTATCTGCAGATCATAGAGATGGAAAGCTACTTTGCAAAGAAAATATAACAAGCAATATGTGTGAGTGTGTGTATGTATGTGTGTGTGTTTGTGTGTCTGTGTGTGCATATGTGTATATATGGATTAAAGTAGAAGATTTCAGTTGAATTGCCGAATAGGACACAAAAAATAGTGAATTATGAGGGAGAACAGAATAGAAACAAATGTTAAGCACCATCTTCTAAATTTTCCCTTTTAAGAAGAAGCATGCATCACAGAAAAAATAGTCTAGGAAAATAAGACAGAGAGGTGTTATATATGATTATCATTTCCTACGAAAGAAAATAACTGCTTGGCCAAAGAAAAGCTGTTAAATCAAATAAAGGTGGCAGAAATTGTGAAAGTAAGTAAGGTGGTTATGGTTGCTAGGAAACTATATGGAAAACATCAATGGGTGGAGGTACCATGAAGATCTGCTAGAATACATAAAATGAAACACAATGTCTACTTATGTATCTGTCTGTCTGTCTATCTATCTATCTATCTATCTATCTATCTATCTATCTATCTATCTATCTATCTAAAAATCTATGCTTCTGTGGGCAAACACAATATTTAAACAAATCCTATATGACCTTCATATGAAAATTTTTTCAAAGGCAAGAAAGTGACCCTTACATCTCCACAATATCCAACAGCTGTCTAATTGGAATGGAGCCTGCTTAGCAGGAGGGAAGTCATGAATGATACAGTAAAAAAACCTAGCCAAATACCTATGGTTAGTGAAGTCACAGGTCTTGGAGGAGAAATTCTGACTAACAATTTCTTAAATCATTTTTATTTCTAAATGCATTGTGGCATTCCTTATAGCAACATGCAAGTGTAGCCCCTACCTTTCATTGAAGAGGCTTCATTTTCTATCAGACAAATATCATTAGAGGAAAAGCTGATCAAAATACAGAGAACAAATGGACATGAAATATCCATTGCCAGGTGATAAATCCACACCACACCACACAGCTGCTACACTGAAGCTCGGGGAGCATGGGAAAAATGGGAGAATTTTTGTTAGAGCCAGAAGACTAGGGTGTCTGCTGAGACACTGTATATTTTTATATATAACAGAGAAGATGCACCTGTGTCTCATGAATCAGGAGATGTAAGCATAGGGGAACAATGACCATGCTAGCTACAGCCTAACAAGGAGAAGAGAAATATCATTGAATCCCACAACTAGGGAGTGCTACAGTTAATTTATGATTTCTGAGACAGGAAGATTTAGCCTGCTCCAGTGATGACCCATAATTTGCTATCCATTCCAGGTTGTCAGCCAAAAAGTACGTATACAGAAGAAAAAAAGCTATGAAGTCAGCAGATTATATTCATGTCAATGTGTGTGTGTGTGTGTGTGTGTGCAAAAAGTGGCAAAGATAGTTTTATATTAGTAAAATGATTAAAAATGTACAGGACCTTTACACTAAATATTATCATGGGGATGTCATATATCAAGATATTATAGGTTTATAAAATGTTGACTGCAAGATTTTCCCTGAAAATTACTTTGTTACATGATGGCAGAGGCCAATATCATACATAAAATAGAAGCTGAAGCATGCAAATCACAGAGAAAAACATTCTGTGCAAAATGACTTTTAGAATCTCTGTTTAAAAAGTAAATGCCTCAGTTAAATATTAGAATTAAAATATCTCCAAAACCCTTTTGTTCAGAGCTATCATTAATAAACAATATTTCCACAAGATATATTGCTTGGTTTTCTAAATGCTGATGTGGGGAGCAAATGCTTCATTCAGAATACAGTACTAAACTTGCTTAGTTGCTATTTCATTATAATAAATTGACAACTATTTTTTTTTGTGCTGACATTGATGAATTCAATTTCACCGTGTCCATTTTCCTTCAGGCTTAATGAAATTTGGGTGTGTTAGAACTCAATTTAATATCTGCTCATGAAAAATCTAAAACCAAGGAGCAGCCTGGAAGGACATGTGTGACAGCAGTGCAACGTTCTCAGGATGTGTCAACACCAAGGTCCTGTTAGTAAGATTATGTAGAGAGGTGCTCCAGCTGCCATCACTCCTCAGATCAACAGATCATACAAAGCAACCAACAGCAAGGGCTTGCAGGCTTCTTTACTTTCACTGTCTAGCTGACTAAGTCAGCTGTGGATTAGCTCACTGACTTCTCAGTCTTTTAATTTTGTAGGATCAGAGACAAAACAAAATATAATTTGATTTTTAGACAGAAACTCCAATCTCTAATCTCAATTTAAGGAAAGAATCCCATTCTGATTTTTTTTTGTATGTGTCACGAAAATTGAATTTCAATTTTCCCTCTTCCTTATGATGTCCTATAATTGTCTGGAAAGAAGCTCCATTAGCTCCATTCACTGTAATAAAAACTGTTAGAAAGCAAGAGAGAGAAAGAGAGGGAGAGAGAGGGGAACAGAGGGAGGGAGAGGGAGAGGGAAAGGAGGAGAAAGAGATAGAGGAGAGGGAGAGACAGAGGAGGAGAGACAGAGAAAAGAGGAAGGGAGAAGAGAGGGGAGAGGAGAGGCGAGAGAGAGAGAGAAGAGAGAGGAAGAGGGCAAGAGTACTACTGAGGAAGCATTAGAGCATCAGAGCAGAATTCGACTTCAGGGGAGGATTTATTCTGGCCTTTGGATTCTATGGGTCACTGACTATTAGGGCAGAAAAGGCATTTAGGAATGGCTGTGGCCCTGGGAGCACTTAGGGGGGAATCCAGGGCTTCAGCTGAATATGTAAAAGTGGAGGGCCCTGCTGGGCATAGGTGGAAGAAGAGAACCTTGACCTCATGAAGGCTGGATGCCCCAGGGGGTGGGAATTTTGAGGGTGGGGAGGGGGGAGTGGGGGGGGTGTAGATAGAGGTTACATCCACAGAGAAGAAGGAGGAGGGGCGAGGGGATTGGAGGTTCCGAGGGGGTGGTGGGGGATGGGGTAAGGGGACAACATAGGAAATGTAAATAAATCATCCAATAAAAAAAAAAAAAGAATGTGAAAAAAAAAAAAAAAAGGAATGGCTGTGGCTAAGAAGGAGATGGTTGGTTCACACCTTCACAATGTGTAAGCCTATAAAGCTGTCCAGAGATAGCAGATACAAGGGAAAATGTCCCACCCCTAATTTCTTCTTTCTGTAAGAGATTCTGAACATCATAAATCTCCTCTAAGTTGAAAAGAGGTGAGGAATGAGTGTTCAGTATTCATGACTATGGTAGGTATTACACAGTCCATCCATAAGGTCCACTTTGCTTAGAGGAGCGTTAGTGTAACCTGGTCCTTATTCTATATTTCTTGCTTACATTTGAAAGAGAAATACAACTGCAATGAGGTTTGACCAGTCAGTATATGTAATAGTGAAGACTATTTGTTTTTTTAAAAAAAATATTTATCTTTTTACTTTTTACATTCCAGATTTATCCCCCTCCAGGTCTACCCTCTGACTGTTCCACACCCCTGTCTCCATGAGGATGTCTATTTCTTTCGATACCTAGTTGTTTTGTTTGTTTTGTGTGCTTTAGAGAGCCCTTCAGAAACAGCCACTGATCTAGTCCACAATGGAGTGATATTCTACTACTTTGGACTTGGATACATATCAATGCATACATTATCACCAGTTAGTTCCATAAGATTAACTGTAATACTTGGGTGTACTGTGGTCCTCATTTTCATGCCACATTGATGTAAGAGTTGGTTGTGTATCTGTGTACCACTTTACTGCTTATCCATGTGATTTATATTTCTACAAGGGCTGAAGTCATAAGAGCTTACTAAAGAGTCCTATTTATTAGGTTGGAATTTCATAAGTTGACCAATATGAGTAAACCCAGAGTAATTACTAGGCTTGCTTGTTTCATTTCACCTGATAGTTTTTGTGCCAGAGACTAAATATTAATCCTGCCATTATATGTGGAAACATTCTTTCCAGCAGTGATTATTTTGGAGGTGGTATCTTTAGAAGACAAGGATGAAAGCTGACTGTCGACATTACCATATTGCCCTGCTTTATGAAAAGATAAACAGAATTCTCCCATCTATGAACGAGACCAAAGACTCAGCCTCATAATGCCTTCAAAGTTAGACTTCTCAGCTTCTGGACTTTGAAAACTTTCTTCTTACATATGTCACCCAGGTTGTGATGTATTGTTACTTCCATAGAATGGGACACATTTCATGTTAAGTTCAATCCATCAAAAAATAAAATGTTCCCCTTAAAATAATTATTTTTGAGATGAAATGCTAAGCTTCTTGAATGAAAATACTTACAATAACAAGTGGGATGAGAAGAGTCACTATAAAAAACTGTGGCTGTGTACCAGTTATAAATAAGATGTCAGATACCTCGTGAAGAATTCCTGAGTATTTCTCACATCAGAGCAAGCATTCCATGCTCTAGAATCTTGTCTTTATTTCTCCATGTGACCAAATATGTTGATATTTTGCCCACATACATTTAATAATATTCTTAGAATAATAGTCCTAACTTGGGCCATTGTTTTATGCATATGTTTGCTTTTTAAAAACTAATGATGTGACTATATTAGGTTTTGTTTGGAGATATTGCATAAATGTATTTCAAAGTTTTAAAAACCTTCAGATTTAAACAGGTCTTCTCTCTGTTTACTGGAGTACATTTTCACCAGGAAAATATCTTACCTTGTACATGCTTAGCTACATGAACATACATTTGTGATTATATGTGTATTACACATGCACACACAGACACACTTATGTACAAACATACATACATATGTACACATGTACTTACAGAGAACACACTAGTGCATTTTGATTGACATTTTGTAAGTCAATGTAAACTTTTCCTTCAAACTTAAGAGTGAATTTTATTATTAATGTAACTCAGTAAGTTGGCTTGCAGTGGATAAATGCTGAGTTACTATAAAGCCTTTTGTTTTTCTGCGAAGAACATGTGTTCCTGTCTTTTTCAGTATCCCCTTTAGAAAAGAACTAGTGCCAGGGATCCCCAAGCTGTTCATACCAGTACTACAGGCACAAAAGGAGCTGCTTTCAAGAGAAGAGCTGGCTCTCTCTCACCTTAATGAATTTTTCCCATTAATCTTTATAACTTTTGGATATCAGTGTGTGGATTCTAATAGCAAGACACAGCTTGATCTGAACATTACCTGAACATGTTAAAACATATTGGATATGCCTTCATGAAAATCCTAAGGCAGCTTTAAATGTAAATTATTGTCAACAAATTTCCAAACTAAAACTACTAAATTTTAGTCTAGAGAATATAATTCTAGTTAAAAATGTATTTGATTTTATGAAATGTCATACTTAATATAATTTATCCTAAATATTAGTCTTTTTCTAGTTTTAGTTTTTTTCTGATTAATCAGTATGTTATTGCTTAGATAAATATTATTCTTTAAAATTATTTTATATAGTAAAAATTTTACTTTGTGCTCTTTTATAATATATTTTTCTTCTTCTCTTTCTTTCTCCATTCTTTCCAATGTACTCCCTTGCTGTCTCTTAAATTCTTGGCTTCTATTTTCTTTATTGTTGTGATATGCATACATACATCATTGATATAAATTTTATATATATGTGTGTGTGTGTGTGTGTGTGTGTGTGTGTCTATATGTGTTGCCAAGTGTATGAATATAGCTTCCTCAGTATTTTACCTATATGATTTGATTTTAGGGCTGACAAGATGGTACTAAGTAAACAATTGGGGATTCTTACATGATTCCCATTCAGTTTCCTCTAACATTCACAGAAAGATATATTAGCTTGATGCAATGTAAGTGTGGACTAGACTATTATTAGTAGTAGATATAAATGTATATGGGTATAGCTTTATACGTTGTGAGAGTTATATAGAAAACTTTGTATGAAAGACAAACTGTTTCCTAAATACTGAAAGTTTGCCTGTGAATTCTACGAGTTCTAAAGCATTTCATGAATTCAGGGTATGTAGATCCTTGAGAGCAGTTTCAGAGAAGTTAGTTTTATGTGCCCTGGGTGATACGATTTCCAGCAATATTGGGATGAATGTTCTGCTGCTGAAGACCTGACTCATTACCAAGTGTCCATATACCCAGAAGATGCTCTAACATATAACAAGGACACATGCTCCACTATGTTCATAGCAGCTTTATTTATAATAGCCAGAAGCTGGAAAGAACCCAGATGTTCTTCAACAGAGGAATAGATACAAAAAATACGGTACATTTACACAATGGAATATTACTCGGCTATTAAAAACAATGAATTTGAGAAATTCTTCGGTAAATGCATGGAACTAGAAAATATCATCCTGAGTGAGGTAACCCAATCACAAAAGAACACACATGATATTCACTCACTGATTATTGGATTTTAGCCCTGAAGCTTGAAATACCCAAGATTCAACTCACAAACCACATAAACCTCATGAAGAATGAAGACCAAGTGGGGGTGCTTTGGTCCTTCTTAGAAGAGAGAAAAGTAGAAAATAAAAATGGGAAGGAACTAATAAAAATAAAGAGTAAATATAAAAAGTAAAAGAATAAACTATTTCCATGTGAATAGTAGTTAATGAAGGTAAGCTATGGGTCAATCCTTCCTCTCCCTCAACCCTTTCCTGACTGAACCTTTTCACTGTAATCAAGTGTAGAAAGAAAGAGAGTTAAATTAACTTAAATAATCTTTTTGTGAATATTTAATTTTTTAAAAAAGAGACTTGATTTATAAAGTCTTGGTACTTTAAAAATTAAATTAGGGTCCACAAAGAAATATATGATTTACGGTTATATATATAAATGATGAAATAGTCTAAAAATACTCTAGCATATACAGAAAGGTGGAAAAGATGTGTCCTCAGAAACAAACATTGTAAAGTCTACTATTCTTTTTTGGTCTTGAGGAACACTCCATTCTCTTTAAAATACAAATTATGCTCCTGTTACTGTGGGTGCAATATCAGTGCAAACAGCTCTATCAAGCTTCCTATTATAAACTATAATTCTAGGCTTTATAGCTTGGCTCTTTCAGAGTAAAGTATGTTGGGCAGAGACTAAGCATACAAATTGTCAGCCAAGATACATTAAATTTGGTTGAGCCGTCCTTTTTCGAAGAATGTAAATTGGAGCATTCTGCTCTGCATGCAGAGAGTGCTTGGCAGGGTCCTGTATGAATGCCTTCTGGTATTGTGACAAACCCCAAAAAGATTTAAAGAAGACAGTTGATTTAGATGCTTTATTATTCCAAATTGAATTATGTTAAAGTTCTGTTATAGCTTGTGAAAATCTTTCATTCTGTACTATAGCCTATACACTGAATTTAGTCCAAGCATCATTGCACTGTACACACAATGGTGTAGCTGATATCTACAGCACCTGAAGGAATTACTGAATCTATATACCCCTTATGATTATGACCTTCTGAGGCTACTGTCACATATGCAGTTCAATCAATAAGCTGTGTTTACAAATGTTGTTGATGTTGAAGTGCTGTAGAAATAGAAACATAATTTGACATAAAAAACAGTAGGCTATCAACTAGCATAATAGGGTATTCTGATATATATATATATATGTGTGTGTGTGTGTGTGTTTGTGTGTGTATGTATGTGTGTGACATGTGTGTGTATCTGTGTGTGTATGAATGTATCTGATTATATATGTATATATGTATTTATAACTATGTGTATATACATATATATTTCATGTACACATGAAATAATTCTGAGAGGTTGATGGGTTCATTTTTAGTTTTGATACTTGGATGGTAACACCATTTTTTATGATACAGTGATATTTGAAGCTGATAGAATGTTAAAGTGATACAGTGATAGAGTATTAGAATAATAGTATATTATTCTTCGTTCAAAATATTCTGCTCCATTAATCTTTCCCTACCAACCTCACTTCCACATTGCTATGCTGGCATTTGAAACACTTATGTCCATTGAATAATCTTCAAAACTTGCCTCAATCTAAAGTAGACTTGATTTTTATAAACTCTGGCATTTCATAGCTAGAGAAAGAGGAACAAGTTTCTTGTCTTAGTGAAGCTTGTAGTAGGAGTTACCAGCTATATTAATGACACTGCTTCTAGGTTAGGAGGGAATGCCAAGAACTGGAAGAGTAAGGCCAGAAAATATCAGTGTTATGCTGTGTGGAAAACATTGTTAGTCATCATTACCTCATTCAAATATGTATTTATAGTAATACAATCCCAATAAAAATCACCTTTCACTCTACATTACATATTCTAAATCACTTCTGTAGGAAATTCTTTTAATGATTTGATTTTTCTTTAATCTGTATATTACATGATGAATGTGTTGTTTATTCAAATATTAAACTATATACACATTGCCTTCTCTTTAACATGGCACCTGGAATTTTCCAATGAATTTGTTTTTCTACAAGCTGCTAATAATATTGACTACTAAAATCAATAAACAGAAAGCATAATGACCTATACCAGTTTACTTTTATTACATTTTCAGGGAGCTCTGGTATCATTTAGTCTGCTTCCAATTTCATTTTTCTTTTAAAAATCCACTCCCATGTTTGTTTGCAGGTAGAAAAAGGAGAGGAAAGTGAAGCAAAAATCAAGTAATGCATCATTTTGACACATCCGTTGTTTAGTCAGTCGTGTGCAGTCTGCTATTTCTGATATAATAAATGTTTACCCTATTTCCACCTTAATGAATGCTCTAGGCTCCAGGACTTGTTTTTGTATTTCCATGGGCACATGTCTTTAGAAAGAATGAGATGGTATCTGTCCAAACTACTACAAAGTAAAGGTGGATACAAAAATTAGATTCAAGAGCAGCTATCTCAATGCACCTTTCTCAGAGAATCAATACTGAACTACGGGGAGCATCGTATGGTAAGACTAACAACTGCTGGGTCAATTAAAGAAGGAGAAGTTAGCTGGAGGACTTTTAGGGAGGCAGGCTCTTTTGCGCAGTGATTAGGGTCACTGCTTCAGTAGTCAAATATGTCTATCATTTTTTAAAGAAGAATTAAATAAAAGGTCTCCTTAAAAAAGTCTTAGAGTATGAGTTCTCTCGTGATCTATTTGAATAGTGGCAAGATTACCATAGTCATATTCAGTAGAGTAAATAAACATCATAAAAGACAGGATTGTTGTCAAGCAACAATCATGAGCTCTCATTAAAAGACTTAAAATTGCTATAAACTTCTAGGAAGTGTTTGAATCCATGCAGAAATGTTCCAGTCTCATAAATAATTTTAGGAATTTTGTCTGACACACTTTCTTCAAGTTTTGAGTAAATTTTGTAGGAGGTTGCTTTCTTACTTTATCCTGTGTTCTATAAAATATTCCTCTTTTAAACATTTTTAAAGTTGTAAGTCACTTGTGGAGAAGATTTTACTTATATTTTTTAATTAGTTGTATATGTGTGGAGGGGTGGGCAGTTTGCAGTGTCCAAGGAGACCAGGAAGATTCACACAGGATGGCGTTCCTAGCAGTTGATCACTCTAGGGAGTCCTGTGATTCTAGACCACTGAAAAAGAGCTATAGTTTCTCTTGGCTACTGAACCCCCACTACAACCCTATAAACACTTTTTACAATGAGTTTTCTAATGTGACAATGTAGATAAGTGTGCAAATGAAGTCTATGCACAGATCTCTATGAATTTAGAGGAATACATTAAGTCTTTGAATATAGTTCTTAACACTGACCTGGGTAAAGATTGACCAGGCTAGAAGAAAGTTTGTAAAACAGATTGTTATTCTTTATAAGAAATCTATCCATCCATCCATTCTTCCTTCCTTCCTTCCTCTGTCAATCTCTCCTCTCTCTCTCTCTCTCTCTCTCTCTCTCTCTCTCTGTCTCTCTCTCTCTCTCTCTCATTCTTTTTTGTTTTTGTTTGAGGAATTGAATGTAGGATGTAAATACTTGATAATTACTGTTTTTCTTACCTATAATAATAGCCATATAATACTTTTTGAAGATCATACATATAGCTGTATAACAAGATTGCTAATTGAGCTTGAATGTATATTTTAAATCAACAAAATTTTAAGAAATGAAATTAATAATACTCTTCTTATACATAACTTTCCTATTGATAACATCATTGCATATCTTTGAGGGAATTGTTTTATGAAATCTAAATATTGATATTTCGTATTTGGTTTAAACATTTTCTTCTCAAAATCCCAGGATTCCTGTCAGCTGGCCATAGAAGTTCCTACTACTTTATTTTGTAAGAACTGTTAATATTGTTCTTGCTATTATTTCTTCTTTAAGACATTATCATGAGCTTTCTTCTCTTCTGTATACATATATGTTTATACACTCTATAAAACCATGAATGTTTAAGTTTCTACCAAAGGGATCAGTTAACTGATGGGTAGACATGATGCATAACTTTAATTCTAGCACTCTGGAGAAAAAGGCAATGGATCTCTGTGAGTTATGGCCATTCTGGTCTACAGGGTGAGTTGTAGGATAGCCAGGGCTACACAGAGAAACCCTGTATCAAAAAAAATCAACAAAAATATTATTCACCTTTATTTATATCTTACCAATATTCATTTACTCTATTTAGAAACATGTATTCCAAACTTATCTGTAGGTTTAAAAGCTAGTAATGTGCCTTTCTTATATTTAAATCCCATCTTAAACATTTTAAATGTAAGTTTGCAAATAAAGGAAACTACATATAGCCAAGACCTTAGTGTGACCATACATGTATCATGCTTAGCTTTAATGAAAAGTAGTATAAAAAAGCAAATAAAATTTTTAAGAAAATCAGAAATAAAATGGGTGTCTTGGTTAGAGTTCTATTGCTGTGAAGAGATATTTTGACCATAGCAGCTTTTTTGAAAGAAAACATTCAATATGGGGATGACTTACAATTTCACAGGTTTACTGGTATAAACATCATGAAGGGAAACATTCTGACATGCAGGCAGACATGATGATGGAGAAAGAGCTGACATTTCTGCATCTTAATACACAGATAGCAGAACAAGAGTGTGACTAGGCTTGGCTTTATACTATATGAGACCTCAAAGGGCACTTCCATAGTGATACACTTATTCCAACAAGGCCATACCTATTCCAACAAGGCCACACCTCCTAATAGCGCCACTCCCTATGGGCCAACCTTTCACACACATAAATCTATGAGGGCTGTTCTTAAACCACCACCACAATAGACAAATACAAAATTAGGTTTAACATAATAAAAATAGCTGTTTTACCAAAAGCAGTCTGTAGATTCAATGCAATTCCCATCAAAATTACAACTTAATTTTTCACAGATATAGAAAGAAAACTCTCAAATTTATCTGGAATAATCAAACAAAAAACAACAACAAAAAAACAAAAAAAAACAAAAAACAAAAAACAGAATAGCAAAAACCATTCTCAACAATAAAAGAACCTCTGGGGGAAATCACCATTTCTAACCTCAAGCTATACTACTGAGCAATAGTAATACAAACCACATGGTATTGGTACAGAGACAGGCAGATCAATGGAATAGAAGTGAACCCACACACCTATCGTCACTTGATCTTTGAGAAAGAAACCAAAACCATCCAGTAAAAAGAAAAATGCAGCATTTTCAACAAACGATACTGGTTCAACTGGAGGTCAGCATGTAGAAGAATGCAAATTAATCCATTATTATCTACTTGTACAAAGCTCAAGTCCAAGTGGACCCTTCACATAAAACCAGATACACTGAAATTAATAGAAGAAAAAGTAGAAAGAACCTCAAACACATTGACACAGGGGAAAATTTCTTGAACAGAACACCAATGGCTCATGCTCTAAGATTATCAATTGACAAATGAGACCTCATAAAATCAAAAAGCTTCTATAAGGCAAATGATACAGTCAATAGGACACAATGGCAACCCACAGATTGGGAAAAGATCTTTACTAACCCTACATCTGATTGACAGTTAATATCCAAAATATACAAAGAACTCAAGAAGTTATACTCCAGAGAACCCATATTAAAAATCGGGTACAGAGGTTAAACATAGAATTCTCAGAAAAGGAATCCCAAATGGCTGAGAGGAATTAAATAAATGTTCAACATCCTTAGTCATCAGGGAAATGCAAATCAAAACAAACCTGAGATTCCACCTCACATCAATCAGAATGGCTAAGATCAGGTGACAGCAGATGCTGGCGAGAATATGGATAAAGAGGAACATTCTTCCATTGCTGGTAGGATTGCAAGCTAGCACAACCACTCTGGAAATCAGTCTGGTGATGCCTCAGAAAGTTGGACATAGTACTACTTGAGGACTCAGCTATACTATTCCTGGGCATATACCCAAATGATGCTCTAACATATAGCAAGGACACATGCTCGACTATGTTCATAGCAGCCTTGTTTATAATAGCCAGAAGATGAAACCAACCCAGATTTCTGTCAATAGAGGAATGGATACAGAAAATATGGTACATTTACACAATGGAGTACTATTCAGCTATAAAAAAAAAATGACTTCATGAAATTTGCAGGCAAATGGATGGAAATGGAAAATATCATCCTGAGTGAGGTAAACCAATCACAAAAAAACCCCACACATGGTATGTACTCACCAATACCTGAATATTAGCCAAAAAATAAGATCTGAATTCCCACGATGCAATTTATAGACTATATGACACCCAAGAAGGAAGACCATACCAAAGTATGGGAGCTTCTGTTGTACTCAGAAGGGAGAAGAAAATAATATCTGGAAGTGGAGGGAGAAAGGGATTTGGGAGGGGGAAGAGATGGGGGAGAGAAAGGGGGTGCGGTTAGGATATGGGAGGAAGTGGAGGAGAAGTACAGAGGGACCAGAATTTGAAGGGAAGTGTGTAGCAGTGAGGGATGGGAAACTGGGGGTAATCACTAGAAAGTCTCAGATTCCAGGCACCCAAGAGGTTCCCAGGACCCAACAAGGAGGACATTAGCTGATATACCTAACAGAGGAGCGATAGAACTTGTAAAGACTATATCCAGTGGACAGGCTTACTCTCCGGTTGAGGGATGAGGCTACCCACTCACCTCAAAACTGATAATCCAGAATTCCTCTTGTCAAAAGGAAATGCAGAGTCAAAGAGTTGAGAAGAGCCTGAAGGAAAGACCATCCAGAGACTGCCCCACCTAGGGATACATCCCATTTGCAGACACCAAGCCCAGACACTATTGCTGATGCCAAGAAGTGCTTTACCGACAGGATCCTGATATAGCTCTTTCCTGAGAGATCCTGCCAGATGCTCACAGGTAGACATCTGACTGAGCACAGGAAGCCCAATGGAGGAATTAGGGGAAGGACTCAGGAGCTGAATAATTTTTCACCCTCATGTGAAAAACAACAATATCGAATAACCAGATCCCTCAAAGCATCCAGGTACTAAACCACCAATCATAGCATATATATGGGGAATACCCATGTCTCCAGCTGCAAATGTAGCAGAGGATTACCTTATCTAACATCAACTGGAGGGAAGCCCCTTGGTTTTGTGGAGGCTTGGTGATCTAGTTTATGGGAATGCTAGGGCACTGAGGCAGGAGTGGTTGGGCAAGTAAAGGAGCATCCTCATAGAGGCAGGGGAAGGGGGAAAGGGAAAAGGATAGTGGGTTCGTGGAGGGGAAACTGGAAAGTAGGATAACATTTGAAATGTAATAAATAAAATAACCAATTAAAAAGAAAAGAAAAATAAATAATAAAGAAAAATTAAAAAAAAAACAAAAACAACTTTACAGGTACTTCTTCCTGTGGGGTTGCTAATCCTTTCAGATCCTTCAGTCCTTCCTGTAACTCCTCCATTCAGGTCCCGAAACTTATTCCAAGGGTTGGCTGCTTCTATCTGAATCTATTAGTCTAGCTTTGGCACAGCCTCTCAAGAGACATTTTTCTGCAGTAAATATTGATATTCAACTACTGGCTACATTATATTGAAGAAATAATCTCAGAAGATACTTTTACAGATCATGTCATTTTATATAGATAAGAATAATGTATCCAGTTTTGTAGCTTAAGTAGATCTTTTTTTTTTTCCGTCATTCAAATAAAAGTTTGGGACATATGTTGCTATTTTTTGTCTTTATTTCAAATACAAATATTTGAGCTTAAGAATGATTAAATTCTATGGCTAAGTATCATAATCCTCAATGAGCCTACATATTAATTAGTATGTGAATGTAAAATTAAACACATCAATTGCCCAGTAGTATCAGATATTCAAAATTGTCTTGGCACTTATGGGTATACATTTAGAGCAAAACTAATAACTATTAGGAAAAAATAATAATCATAAAGATTTGCTTTGGTGGATAATTGATATTAAAGGTAAAATTATTATAAGTTTTAAGTTTTTTAGAAAATAAATGTCTTAGAATATCTTCATTTTTGCTTAAATTTGCAAAAGTGTCTTGAGGTTTTTTTTTTTTAATACAAAAAGCATATCTGAATGTAAGATTTACATCCCAGGTTAATTTAGTCATTTCTTGTCTTATTTTGACTTTACTTTGAAATATAATAACAAAACCGAGAGTACATAATGGTTCAAGTTTGTCACCTTAAATTTAAAGTTCTAAATTTTCTTTTTATTAAAAAAATTAAATTGATGCTAGATCTGTGACTATTTTAAACACATAATTCTTTATGCTTTTTGGGGGAGACCAAAGGAAATTGTAGACATTTAAAGAATTACTACATTACCAAATATTTGAACTAGAAAATACATGTAATTACTTCATGATCTCTGAATTTTATACACAGAGAATACAGTTCAGATAAGAACCTACTGCCAGTTGAGAAGCTCGATTTGTGCCTTAATTCTCTCTTAAATTGTGAAATAAACTATAATATGTACTTTAATAGTGATTTTCATTGTTAAACCCAGCTAACAAATCCCTTTAAAATGTATTCTGTCTTGTGTTAAGTGGCTCACTTCCTGATTTTATATACATGTAGCGTAGCTATCATCTTTAAAACAGAACCTAAGGTGACACAAGGTTCTGCTTATTGTTGGGGATGGTGGTAGAGTGTCCAATGTGGAAGAAATCATCACTCTTACATTGTTTATTCACTTGTGTTTGTGAAAAAAATTTTTTAACAAAAATGGGAAGAGGTCAATACACTTTGAAGTCTCAGCTCAGTCTCTGATACTGTGATACAATAATGAATCTTTGCTACAGATAGCTCACATTCCCTTTAATAACCATTTATAACTCAGTTTTAATCACATGTAAAAGACCCTTGAAATATGAAAACCAAGTGCAACTCTAAAAATATATTTATATGATTTTGTGCACAAAAATATATAAAAATGAACAAGTCAATGAATGTACTATCTGGCCCACTCTCATTGGAATCCTCTTCAGTATCGAGCTTTCAATTACAAGCTTGTGTATTATCATTTTCCCTTACAGGTGTCTGCCTCTAATTCTGTCAATGTCTTGGCTTTAAAAAGGATAAGTTATAAAGATTAAGAACAATAACAACAACGCAGAGTCCATCACAACTGTATGAGATTCATAATGAAGCAAAGTATTTAAAGAGTTTGTTTTTATGTCGTTTTGACTTCATCTGAGTTTTTAAATGAGCATTCTCCTGAAGAAAACATGACTTTGTTGCTGAATGCATGAAATACTTGAAGGCCACAGGGTCTACAATGTGATGAGGAAAGCATGGGACATTTTAAAAAATAAGTGAAAGCTTGCAGCTAAATATGTCAACAGAAAGATGTCCCCTATCTTTTTAAAAATATATTTATTTATTCATTTTACATCCCATGCCTCCATAACATAGTCCTTCCCTAAAACAGTCCCTTCCCCTGTGCTTCCCTTCCCTTCTCATCTTTGTCTAGACTGTGTTAGAGTTTTTAATGTTTTCATATTGGGTACATAAAACGGCATGGCCAATTTATTTATTTATTTATTTATTTATTTATTTATTTATTTATGTATTCATTTATTTATTTATTATTGGATTTTTATTTACATTTCAGATGTGATCCCCTTTCCCCATTTCCCCCCCAACCCAGGAACTCCCTATCCCATACTCCTCTTCCTGCTTCAATGAGGATGTGCCCCACCCACTCTCCCACTCCCACCTTCCCACCTATGAATTCCCCACACTGGCACATCCAGTCTTCACTGGACCAAGGGCTTCCTCTCTCACCTATGCCCAACAATGCCATCCCCCCCCCCACATATATAGCTGGAGCCATGGGTCCCTCCCTATGTGCTCCCAGGCTGGTGGTTTAGACCCTGGGAGCTCTGGTTGGTTGGTATTGTTGTTCTTCCCATGGGGCCCCAAACCCTTTCTGCTCCTTCAGTCTTCTCTCTCACTCCTTCATTGGAAACCCCGTGATCTGTTCAATGGTTAGCTGTGAGCATCTGCCTCTGTATATTTCAGGCTCTGACAGACTTCTAAGGAGATAGCTATATCAGGCTCTTGTCAGTATGCACTTCCTGGCATCCATGTTAGTGTCTACCTTTGGTGAATGCACATGGGATGGTTATTCAAGTGGAACAGTCTCCAGATGACTCCTCCTTCAGTTTCTGTCCCATGTTTTGTCTCAATGTTTGCTCCCATGAGTATTTTGTTACTCGTTTTAAGAAGGACCAAAGCACCCACACTTTGGTCTTCCTTCTTCATGAGCTTCATATCGTCTTGGGTATTGTGAGCTTTTGGGCTAATATCCACATATCAGTGAGTGGATACAATGTGTGTCCTTTTGTGATTGGGTTATCTTATTCAGGGTGATATTTTCTAGTTCTATCCATTTACCTAAGAATTTCATGAATTCATTGTTTTTAATAGCTAAGTAATACTCCATTGTGTAAATGTACCACATTTTCTGTATCCATTCTTCTGTTGAAGGACATCTGGGTTCTTTATTTTTTAATAATATCTTTGAAATACAAAGCTGAAAACTTGGAACTTGGAGAAAGGCAAAGGACAATACTGTCATTCAGCAAAAGAACGCAGTTGCAGTCATACAAATTTGTTATTGACTAGAAAGAAAAAACCTGATGAGGGTGGTGGTGGTGGTGCTGCTGCTGCTGCTGTTATTAATATTGATAATATTGATAATGATGATTTAAGAGAAGTGGTACTGATTGATTCATTGGTTATGAACAGTTTCTATTATTCCTTAGGATCCAACTTTCGGTCCCAATACCATGTAACAGTGCAGAACCAACTGAAACTGTGGTTCTAGAGGATCTGATGCCCTGTCTGGCATTTGTGAACACCAGACATGCAGACAGTGTACATACATACATGCAGGCAAATGATTCATACAGGCAACTTGAGGAGGTAAGAGGTTGGGGGACACTCCAGAATGCACCAGAGAACTGAGAGGTGAAAGACTCTTAAGGACTCAAAGGGAGGAACCTTAGATGAAATGCCTGACAGTAGGTAGAAGGAACTTATAGAGCCCACCTCCAGCAGAAAGACAGGGCATCAAATGAGAGTGGCAATTGCCATCCCACAGTCAAAACTCTGACCCATTATTGTCCCTGTCTGAAAGAACTACAGGGATGGAAATGGAGAAGAGCATGAGAAAAGAATGTCCAGTGTCAGGCTCAAAGTGGGATGCAGTCAAGGGGAGGTCCCACGGCCTGACACTATTACTGATGCTATGGTGTACTTACAAACAGGGCCCTAGCATAACTGACCTCTGAAAGACCCAACAAGCAGCTGAAAGAGTCAGATGCAGATATTTGCACCCAACCAATGGACAGAAGGTCCTGTCAGAGAACAGAATCTGTGGTTGAATTAGGGAAAGGCTGAAAGAAGCTAAGGAGGAAGGTGACCCTGTAGGAAGACCAGCACTCTCAATCTGAAACCCAGAGATCTCCCAAACACTGGAGCACCAAAAAGGCAGCATACATCAGCTGATATGAATCCCCCAACACATATATAGCAGAAGACTGCCGGGTCTGGTTTCAGTCAGAGAAGATGCACTTAACCCTCAAAAGACAGGAGGCCTCAGGTAGTTTAGAAGTCTGGGGGGCAGGGTGGAGTTGGGGTAATGGGGATATCCTTTCTGAAACAGGGGGGTGGGTGGGGAGGAGGTATAGGATGTGGAACAGTTCAAAGGTGGACCAGAAGGGAAATAAAATCTGGAGTGTAACAAACAAACAAACAAACAAACACACAAATAAAAAAGATTAAATTTAAAAAAGAAAGTATTCTAATTTTTTAAACTATTGGGGTAGTAGAGCAATACTGAGACTATTTTAAAAGTTATTTTGCGTATGGAGTGAACATAGTTTCTCAGAATGAAAAGGGAAGCATCAAAGATCACAAAACGTGTGAGGAACTGAAAAGCTCTGGCAAAGCAATGAAGAAGCAGGAATTGTAGTTTTCAACTCAAGGCCATAGAGTATTTTCTGGGGACAAACATGATCAATCGTAGTTAAATAACAAAGATTCATAAATCACTCTTTTGGAAAATTACAGATTCAATTTAATAACAGTTTCATGAAGATTTTTTTTTTTATAGTAGCAGAGCAAAGATGGTCATGATTCAGTATACTTATAAAACAGGGAAATACCAAGTAGGGTGGCTCAATGTACTTTGACACTACATTGTTGAACCACCAAGTTATCTAGTTATAACAAAGAAAGAGAATGTTTGTTATAAATATCATATGATATCTAATGGCATTCCTGATCTCTGGTGAAAGTTATTTATTGATACATAGCAAGATGACTAGGTCAATCAGAGTGGTAGGCATAAGTGGTTATTAAGTCGGCTAATGATAACTCCAAATCTGTAACATTCTACGGTACCACAATCTTTGATGTTCAAATTAGTCAGTCAACTGCCTGGAATCAATAACATAAGTTCCTCCCACATCCAACAGCCCCTTGGAACTTCACAATATGAAGAGAACTCAAGACAGGAAAAAAAATTGTGAGAAAATATAAAATGTTTAAATGTGTGGTTTTTGAAGAGTTGCTTGTTTTTGATTATTTGTGTTTATTGTCTTGCTTGTTCCTTGACTATTTGCATCTATTGTATTGCTAGACCTTCAACCTAGAACTGACCTTAATACATGCATGTAGTCAAAATGCTATAAAAGCAAAAAGGAGGAGGGGAATGGGATGGGGAGTCTAGGGAGAGGAAATAGAGAAAGGGGATGACATCTGAAATGTAAATAAATAAAATATCCAATAAAAATGAGTAAAGGGTTTAATTAAACAACAGTGTACATATTTCTATCTATGTATCATAAGACTATTCTAATGAGAAATATAAATTTAAGTTATCAAGTTAAAACTTATTAATTATACATATTATGTATAATAAAATATGACAGATATTAACACTTTATTTACTTACACTATAACTTTTGAAAGTGCAACAAATGTTCCACCATTGCATATTAAGGTAAGGGAAGAGTTTGTAAGTTGTAAAGTATCCTTTAGCATTTGATATAAACAAACAAGAAAACACCAAAAACCACAAAAAACAAAATCATGCTTAAAGTGATTATGACATTTAATTATGTTGAAAGCAAGAGTTTGAGAAGTGAACATTCAAGAACAATATATTCTTGCTGAAACTTCCAAAATATCATACCAGGACCTGAAAGGTTGAGGACCTGCTAGGATTTGGATCAGTTCTACTTGGTTCTTCCATAGTCTTTCTAATAGATCTTCTAGCAGATTGATCTTGGCTTGGCTGCAGAATAGTAATATAGTTAATCTTTTTATCTGAATACCAGTGTTTCAAAGAAAGAGGAGACCAATAGCAGTTCTCTCCAAAGCAGACTAAGAATGGCATAATACTATATCTACCACATTATACTGATCAAAGCAACAGAAAATAGAATCAAGTTTAAGGGAGGTTGCTTTCTTCTCAGTGCAGATGGCAATATATTTGTTGCCTTCTCTAAGCCTACCATTTCTTCTGAATTTTTCTCATTATCTGTAAAAAAATGCAACTGTTTCAAAACACCAACAAGTAGGTTATTAGAAAGAGTTTGAGCAATGAAACAGTTCTAATTAAACAAGTATAATCATGCCAATTATGAAAATGGGCCTATGGAGATTTCATCTTGCATCAGCAGTTAGGTCCACTTTTTGTTCTTCCCAGGGACCTGGGTTTGGTTCCTGGTATACTAATTGGAAGCTCACTATAGTCTATAATTACAGTTCCAGGAGATAATATGCTCTTTTCTGGGCTACCCGAGCATCATACATGCAAGTGATGCATGTTTGTGCACAATTCCTCATATATATGTTAATATTTATTAATTACACATTATGTAATCATATTTATAACACATATTGTAGATGCAATATTTATATTTCTATACTTATAATGTAATATTTACAATATATATTAAAATGTCTTTAAATATTATTAGATGACCTGTCAGTTTGCATAAAGGGACTATGGAATTTGGGATATTACCTGTAGTGTTATCCAGTCATGACTTGTAAATATTTGAATTGTCCAAAACAGGTTTACAACACAAGATCTTTCAGATTATGCTCAAAGAATTCACTGTTTTATGTTGTCTTCAAAATATTCTCAACAACTTATTATATAAAAATAGTGTGAATAATTTTTCCTTTATTAAATATAAAGCTTGACTTGCTCTGAATTTTAAGGTCTTCAATAGCAAAGGGATTTCCAACAAAAGGTTAAATGTTGCCTTTGTAAAGTCTATTGGAAAATTAAGACCGTCCCAATCTAGTCTCCATCCTTATGTTTGACAGTGGTCTGACTTATAAGATTAAGCAAATCAACTAAATAACTAAATAAAGTTTTCAAAATAATACAGTAATCAAAAGTCTGCAAGGGGAGTAAAGACAGCTGATTAACAAATCCAAATATCAAATATTGGGTGCTTTCCTTGAATTTCACGAATTGTTAAAAGTGCTATACTGTATATCTACATTTCTTAAACTTTTATTTTGTAAAGAATGTCACTGGAGGCAAATGGAAACTATAACACTCAATATCTTCGGGCCAGTTAATCCATGTGATAGTGTCACTTGGACACCAATTCTTATAGAAGAATGACACTGGTGCATCAATACAAAGACTCATTGACAATTTGCTTCTCCTAATCATCCTTTGAAGCAGGGAGGCAGCCTGTGAAAAGGTCATCCCTAATGGAGTTGCAAAAGCAGCTCCTCAAAACACACCATAGACCTCTCAGCTTCAGTCTCTCTGCCTCTGCTTTCTCAGATGTAAAGTGGAAGTGCTAATCTTATGTTGGGGAGTCAGTATAAACACATGAATATAATTGAGAAAATTCTTTCTAGAGAAATATCTTCGAAATAATTTGCAAGTTATTTTTCTGGGAAGGAATTCATTATGAACATTATGATAAAATGTGGGTCTTTCCTAACCTAGATTCAGTGAGTGCTATTTTTGTGAATACCTAGTTCACTGCTTCCCATTTTGTCCTCAATCCCATAATACACTGCACTAAGAAACAAACAAACAAAATAACAAAAACAAAATAAAACAAAACAAAAGTCCATGAATCTCAGCAGTCATGAGGGTAAGTCTGAATCTGTTTTCCTGGAATGCTACTTATTCTGATTGACTCAATTAGTATTTCATAAAGAAATTTTATCGAAACAGTGATGCAATGCATGGACTATGAGAATATTTTTTAATATCTAAAATCCAAAGTCAGATGTATTTTGTAGATCTGATGATGAGTCACCACAACTGTAAACACAGAAATTAACATCTCTGTGAGACTGCTTTGGAGTAAAATCAGTTAAAACCTTTAATTGAGTGTTTTACTAGTGGTGTTTATCTTCTGTATTTTTTCTCTGTGAGTCTCCAGGGGTTCTTTTACCCTTCCCACAGTCTTCTTTCTAAGTATTTTCTCAGATGTACTGTGCAGTACTGTCCTTGGAAGGCTCCTATTTCCCAAGATTCCCTCCTGAGATGACCCTGCTTGAGAAGCTTCTTAGGTGTATTATCTATCCTGCTGTGACAGTTGTTAATGTACGCATTAATGTTGTAGGCAAATAGACAAAGTTGCAACCTAGTTTTTAAACATATTTGTCTCCTAGAGAGCAATAACTATTATTTCTGTCTGAATGTTTATAGACATTCTTCTTGGCACACTCAATAACTTTCTTTCCCTTTCTTGGAATCAAAACTCAAGCCCACCAGTCTCAAAATATAAACTAAATAATATTCTGTCCCCTTCAAACAGTTTTGAGTTACCTACAAAATCTCTTTCCATTTTGTTTGGAGACAGATTTGTGGCAGCCTTAGTTCGCAGTTATGTACAGGTATTTTTAAATCTTCCCTCGAGTTGCTTTAAAGTTTTTGTTATACCTAAGTATGTCCAAGCTAGAGTTTTATTTGATTTCTTTAATTAAAATTAACTAACAATTAAGTTCTATAAGTTTTTCTTCCCTTCTTGAAAGTTGAGAAGATGTACCTGTGTAATAAATTGTTATAAGTGCTATCTTTGGGAAAGAGCATCAATTAGAAGTTAAAAATCAATACTGATTATTTCCATGGGAAAGTTAAGGAAAACATACTTCCTATATTTAAGAAAGTAGTTCTTTGTGTTGGTTAATGTAATTCTGTTGCAAAGTACAGTGTGAGAATCGCATTAAAATTTTATTTTCTAAGATACGTGAGAAAAAGTTACGTCTGAGAAAACCAACTATTTATAGTATATAAAATCTTAATTATTATAATTGTGTGTTATAACTGTGGTTTCATTAGTTATAGAGAATGAAGCTCAGTAATCAGTGGAAATATTAATATAGGTAGAAAATGATACAATGAAACCCCTACCGTAGTGGTGGCCTATATAGAGAGATGTGCTTTGCTTATACATTCAAACTGCTTATAACAGCATAATAAAAAATTCAGTTTCTTAACCTAAGTCAAAATTTTGTAGGTTTTTTTAGTAGAAGCTCTTATCAGCTTTGTGTTTATATAAATTAGATGGTTGCTATATGTTGGATTTTTATAATAAATTTGATATATATTTATTAGGAAGTTTCTGTGTAGTAGATAACAATGGCACATGAAGTTGAGCATAAGAAGTAAAATCTGCTTTACTATGGCATATGTGGGATGAGTAAGACTCAGAATATTAGATCTGAGATCAAACCCATCTAGTGGTAATTAGTCAAGCAAAAAGGAATTTCAGATAGAAACTGACATGTGATGATGTTTTTGCTTAGAAATAAAAGTTAAGAAGGAACTGAGGAAACGTGACACATATAAGGTAAAAATGACAGCGTTTAAAGGAGAAACTCAGAAATTTAAAACAGCACTTCATCATGGTTTGACAAGGGGCTCCTACTCAGGCTCCCAGCATGAAGAGCCTGCCGCTGCTGCCGAGGAGTCTGCAATGTGTGCAGTCAACACCTTTAGGGGTGGGATTAGTGGGTAAATCAGTAAGACGTCTGAGTGCTCACCCAGGAAAGAAAACGAAGTGACCAGGGAATAAAAAGATGAGAAAACTAATAAAAAATGTAGATTTGACAAACAAAAGTGTTAAAGACAAAGACTATGAAGACACAGCTCAGGTGCAAAACAAGATGTAAGAAGGAAAACAAGCTAGAACAAGGGAAAAGGAAGGAAGGTAATCCAGAAAGAGAACAGTGAACCAGATCTAAAAAAGGGGAGGGGGTGGACGGGAAAAGACAGCAAGAAAAATTAAAATGTTGCAGTAGGGACATGACAAGGGATTCCTCTTACGAATCTTAAGAGTCTCAATATATACCAGCTAACTAGAGTTCATAAAGTCTGCTATATATGCCAACAGGTTGACTCCAGTCAAGAACGCCACTGCCAGTTGGCGGTCCCAGACACACACTGAGTGCGCACGTTTATAACTGCAGCTCGAATCCATTATTCGATTGGGCAAACCATGAAACCCTTCATTGAAATTGTAAAGAGGCCAGAGGATAATGACGGTGATGTACAAGAGGACACACACGAAAGTCATGCCTGTCAAGAAGGTGGGGAATGGGATGGGCAGGACTTTCGTACTTTTCCCCAGGATGAGCAGGATAGACACCATGGTTAGGATGAAGCATATGATATACACGGCCAGACACCACTCCAGGGCAGGTTCCTGCATGTGCAGGTGTTGGTTGTTGAGGAAGAGAAAGATGATGCAAGCTACGAAGGACTCAAAAACCTTGAACATCCCAGTCATAGAGGCCATGTAGCCAATGGAATCTCCAGGCCTTGAATGAGTCCAGGTTACTTCTGTAGCATAAGCCACACAGGAGATGCTCGAGAATATAATGGCGCAGACAGCGTATTTTCTGATGTAATCGTGAGACATGAACCACACATAGGTGATAGGATAGATAATGGAAGATGACAGACAGAAGAGTAGTGAATAGCAGGCACAGGTGATGGGGAAATTCTGCCATGACAGGGGCAAGCGCCTCTGGAATCCAGCCAACTCCACGGCCAGGATGATCACTGTCATGGCGAAGCTGAAGCACCAGGAGAACAGGCACCATCTTCCCATGGGGCCCATCCAGGCACCCGTATAGATCACTGGTGAGAAAGCCAGGCTGGTAGAGCATAACTGCAGCAGCCGGAGAAGGCCCAGAGGCTGAAACAGTGCCCGAGGGGATGCCACGATAATCAAAGAGTCCAGGCCTGGGGATAATGACTTCGTGAAGGTGGTGTGAGTCACTGTTGCTGGTATGCCTGCCATCTAATCTGAGGATCTGACAAAGTCCGGATTGTGAAGAGAGATTGAATTTTAGTCATGAAAAAGCATGGTTGTAATTCTTCCCCGAACTGTTACTTCTGAAGTTGCTCATGCTGTTGGCTTTTTAAAGTGCCTCAATATCAAAGCATACCTGTTCCCTCTGGCTGTGACTTAGGCAGTTATATGTGTTTTAAAGATGGTAGGTTTTGCGGGTAGGCGGTACCTAGCATACTTCCCCTTTAATTAAAAAAAAAATCTCTGGCAGTCAAAAATCTAGAGCATCAGATAGAGGCTTTAAGTACAGAGTTCCTAGGCCCCTGCCAGGCTTGGAAATAGAAGTTTTATTAGGTTTACTAAAATCTCATTACCTAGAGTCCATCCTAAAAGTAAGAGATAGATGATAGATAGATGTCCTTTCTCCCTACTCCCTTCTGTGAATCAAATGACAACACACACACACACACACACACACACACACACACAAACACGGAACTAGGTGAAAAATCCAATATGGTCTTAGAGAAAACTCTCATATAAAAATGGATCCTGCTAGCTTTCCTAGTTATAAAAGAAGATGACTAAGAAGTCATATTATTATTTTAGTTTTATTCTCATTTAGCGCAGGTTAGCTTGGAACTTGATCTGTATCTAAGGCCGGCCTTAAATTCTTGGTTCCCCTGTCTCAACTTCATAAGTGTTAGGATTACAAGTTTTCCTGTGTGCTACATTTTTTAGTCCTGTTCTTTAATAAAGAAGTTTGATAATTGTCATTCTTTCTTCTCTTGACTATATGTGGAGAGAGGGATGGAGGACATAATAGGAATGGGGTATTGTGAGGATGTATACATGCATACACATCTGTTCTTTAGTCTCTTCTAGCTTTCTTCATTTTTTTTTTGTGTAGTACTGACATACCTTAAACACATACATGTATAAATTTGTAAATTTGTAATTATATAAATATTTGCTTTGTTTTCTATTGATTCTTTGTGCTTTGGGTTCCTATAGCTTCTCTGATAAATCATAGAAATCTTGTCGCATCCTCCTATACCCAGATACATCTCCTTTTAAAAAATCTATATGTAAACATAACAGGAAAATATTCAAGGGTAATGTAAACAAGGTAAACTCATTGTGGCCACAATTGCCATGTCAAGTCAGTGTGTCATCTCCTGAAGCAAGTCTTAAATCAAATGAGGAAATGAGTAGCTATCCTGGTGACATTAATGCCACTACTACAGGTAGAAACTTCCTGTTAAGCCTGGCATTGCTGTGCTTCACAGTGCTCACAGATGGTAAAGATTAAAGATTATGTTTCTCCTCTAATATTAAACATAGTACTTTGTAGCATTAGGAATGTTACCCAGGATGGATGATGGTTCCGTGCCACTTCCACCTTAATGTCTTGTTTTCCTGTGACTCAAGTTTGAAGTGTCTTGAGCAGTAAGATCTCACTGTCAAGGTCTTGAGGACAACTTAGAATATGAGCAATAGCTAATATGTTTATAGGGTTTTGTGAGTGGATGGACATCATCTATAAAATAAAATAGTCCATTCCTTGCACCATGCATTTTTGGTAGTCAACCCTTTAAAGTTAACTTCATTTGGCCTCATTTTATATGTATATTTTTATAAGCATATATATATTCCTGTACTTTGCTCTCTCATCCTTAAGCCCTTTTAAATCTTCCTATTCTTCATTCTTTATTTGAAAGCCACACCCACAACTCCTTGATCTTTTTGGAAGAGGGGCATACAGATGGTTAAAATCTAGTCAGGAAATATGGGCAAAAAGCCAGTCTTTTCTGAGCATGATGGACAATTGCACAGATAAACTCACAGACATTTTAACAGCATGCACAAAACTTGCACATCCCTCAGCATGGAATGTTTGTGGTGATGGAAGTTTCTCCCATAGGTTAGTATTTATTGGCAGCTGCCCCCAGTATGTCAATAACCTTTTTGCAGCTGGGCATATAACCAAGTAGATACGGTCAGCCTAAACTGCATTTGGTGAGTTTGGAAACAAGTTACTAAACAAGGATAGAAAATTGTGTGGCTAGGAAAGGGGTGGATATAGGAATAGTTGTAGGAGGCTAGTGAGTATAAACAAAATATGTTATATGTCATTCTCAAATAATCAATATGAATGCAGTCTGTATTAAAATGATGTTTGCTGTGTGTGTGTGTGATGCTTTTAGTGTGTGCATGTGTGTATGTGTGTGTGTGTTTGTGTACACAAGTGTAGGTGTATAGGTGCACACAGGAATTCAAAGGACAGCCTCCAGTCTTGGTCCTCATCAATTGACTTGAGGCGCACTCCATGAGAAGGAACTCATACCTGACAGTACTTGAGTGCCCAAGAATCAGGGACTAGGTAGCCCAGAGACATAGAGCAAAACCAAACACTATTAGTCACAACAACCAACCAAACAAATTAATTAATTAATTAAATGATTCCTATTGATATTGTGATATACTTATAGATCAATGTCTTATCCAGTCATCATCAGAGACTACCTCTGGCAGCAGATGAGAACAGATTCAGGATCCCACAGCCAGACATTATACTGAGAGTGTCTGAATTGGGGCTATCCATCAGATCAGCTCAGGATTAGGATCAGATCATGAGATCAGGGAAGAGGACTCAGAAAGTTTGTAAGAGCCAGGGGAAAGAGAGAAAACATCAAGAGAACAAGACCCTCTGAATCAACTAAGCAAGCCACATATGAGCTCATGGAGACTGAAACAGCAGGCACAGGGCCTGCAGAGATACAGAGATCTATACCAGGTCCTATGGGTATAAGTTATAGCTATTATTGGACATCAATGGGAGAGGAGCCCCTTGGTCCTGTTGAACCTTGATGATCCAGGATAGGAGAAATTAGGCTGCTGAGGTAGAAGTGGGTGGTCAGGGGAGCACCCTCATAACGACAGGAGAAGGATGGAGGAGATAGGAGGTTTGTGGAGGGAAAACTGGAAATGGGGAAAACATTTGGAATGTAAATAAAATAACCAATAAAAAACTCAGGAATTTTTTTAACTAAGAAAAACAGAAAAGATGTCACACGCAATTCAAAATGTACACATTAGCTTCTAATGTTGGTAAAATCAAATCACACACAAAAAAAGGTTATCTCCAGGGCCATTTTAGCTATGCCTCATTTTAGCACTGGGGTGGGTCTGTTGCCTAGGTTCTTATTGAGGATCACATTCTGAGAGTTCAGGGTGCTAGTGGACGTAAGGCTGTAGAACACAATGACCCAGCTCTTCCTTACTTTTCAACCATTGCTGATACAGAACTCTAGAGCAGGATATTTAGATTATTGCATCTACAGAACTGGTTGAATATGGTATCTAGCTGATTGAGATACTATCCATAAAATGCTTAGAAACCTGACTAGAGTTTGGTAATGGGCCCAAATCTGAAGAGTATATTTAACCACACCATAATTATAGCCCTGAAACCCTCTACTCATATGATTTCAGGTTAATGCAATGAATGAACACTTACACTAAATTATCAAATAGTACATGTGTTGGTTCAAAATATACTCAATGTATAACTAATTACTACCACTGAATGAAAAAAATATGACTTTAAAGATTTATAACATAGATGTGGACAAGTAAACTTCAGCTTTTTTTGTAGTTCCATAAACAAAATGTTTTAAAAATGCCTAAGAGTGTGAACTTTTTGAAATGAAGAGAGCTGCTTTAATCTTTTGTCTTAGCACTAGAGATATATATGACTCACAACCAAGTTATATTATTCTGTCCTAAACTATAAAATTAAATATGTGTTTCAATTATATAAGAGTAAAGATAAAAATTGTCTGCATGTAAGAGTGATATGTGTTTTGATGGTGTACATTCTTGAGAAGTATCAAGTGCTTACTTGACTGTGTCTTTCAAAGAATATTTGTAAAATATTATAATTTTCCAATGTATGAGTCTAACAAAATTTCCTGGATATTCAGTGTATGGTCAAGTCATATTTGAAATATTCTTCCATTGTACGAAGGGTTTTATATCTGTATAATTTTCATAAAAGATTACTATGCAAAAAGTACCTTTCAGGGAAAATGCATATGTGAATGACTACATGATTTTATGTGTGCCGGAAATCATAAGTCAGATTCCTTACTGATGAAGCCATTTCTCTAGCTGACAACTGTCGATGCCGTCTATAAATCCCATGAATATTAAGGCACTGTTCACTAGCACATTTGGCATTTTGAAGTCAGGCAAATAGAACTCATGAAATATGAAAAGAGTGTGCCATGTCACGTTGTGGAAAATACTGCCATTAAGATGATGTATGGAGAAGTTCACACCTTCATCTGCTGAGAGACTCAAATGTATTTTCAATCGTCTGTATTACATGTGTTGACAGTGTTACCATTGGTTTATGCCCTACTTTTCTCCAAGGTTTAGGAGGTCCCAAAGCTAAGCTTATGTGAAAGACTAATGTTATTTTCCTGTTTAGGTTTTAAACACAGCACCATGCTTTTACTGGTATTAAAACCTTTGGTAGATTATGAAATTCTTCTATCTCATAAATGTGCCAAATATCTTATCTTGGTTTGCAGGAAGGCCGTGTGTGTGTGTGTGTGTGTGTGTGTGTGTGTGTGTGTGTGCACACGCGCATGTGTGTGTGTATGTGTGTTCTTTTATCTTTTTGTTTCCTCTCTTTAGCTCTAAAGGTTGTATTTGCAATTGCTAATAGTCTATAATCCCTAAATGACAGCCAAATTAGACTCTTAAAAATACTTAAAATTTTTTTATTGTTATTTTTCATGTATATGAGTGTTTTGCCTGCATGTATGTATATATATATATTTGTGTATGTGTGATATATATATATATATACCATAGTTCTACTGGTGATGTAGAGAATGAGAAAAGGACCATGGAAGGGATGGAAAAGGAAGGACATGAGAGAAAGGTGTGAACATGCTGAATTTGTATCTCTAGGTCTTATGAAAAGAAACACACTCCTCTGCTACACAGACTCAAGATAACTGGAAAGACACTGATCCAGGGTGGTCCCAAAACCATCAGGACATCTAAAAGTCATACTGGATTTCCGTCATATTTCTAAAACTTCATCTTTCCTCCTCAGAATGCTTGGGCTTGTGACAAGGAGCTACATTCTCTGGTGGTGTGAGTTGTCTTGAAAGCCAACCATGGATGAGTGCTGCATCTGGTCCATGGAAACCAGAGGAGCATCTGTCCCACACTGCTGCTGCTTCTGCTTAAAGGCCTATTTGTCTTTGTTTCTTACTGTTACTATTAATGTTGTCTGGGGTTGTTCAAATTAAAGGGCTCAAATTTCAGGCTGGAGGATGGCTCAGAAGTTAAGGGCATTGGCTGTTCTTCCCAAGGTCCTGAGTTCAACTCCTAGCAACTATATCATGGCTCATAACGATCTACAATGGGATCTGATGCCCTCTTCTGGTTTCAGATGAACATGCAGCGAGAATACTCATACATAAAATAAATCTTTAAAAATTGAAAAATAAAAAGAAATTCTTCTATCTCAGTTACCAGTAATGGGCTAGGGGTTTTCATAAGTACATCATGTATTGAAAGATTTTATTACATTGTTAATTTGAAAAGTCTAAATTCTTTAGTGACATTTGTATAATTCTAGGGTCAGGAAACTGTTCAGCTTAGTGATACCATGCAATTGTTGATTATGCTGGAAAGCTCAGCTTTCACTTAACACACAGAATCTTTAATCTGATTCACTTGGAGCAAAGCAGTTCATTTCTCTTCTCTTTAGTTTGTACTATTGTGAAACATCAGACACAGAGTTCTTATTCCAAAGACAAATACAAACATAACACAATTTAAAGTCTTGACGGTTTGTGAATGGGGAAAATTATATTGACTTTTAACAACTAAATATGTTAAACACATATATGTGTATATATTTATTATAAATATTTGATAATATTTATCTTAGCATTTCAGTTCTAAAATTTTCAGGAATATGACGTGAAGCAAAATTGTTTTCTTTTTAATTCAAATAAAATCTTACCTAATGCTACATCCAGAGATATATAGGCAGGAAGTATCCCAGCACATCTTCTGCACTAATCACAACTTCTGTACCTCTCCTATCATGTTCTATTACAGATATTATTTCATGCACCAATTAATTGAGGACATACTTTTCCTTCTAAATCAGTGGTTCTCAACCTGTAGATCATGACTACTTTGGCCCACTTAAGGCCCTTTGCTAGCATACATTTTTATTTTTTTATTTTTATATTTTTTTTTTACATTTTTACATTACAATTCATAATAGTACTAAAATCACAGTTATGGTGTATCAATGGAAATAATTTTAGTGTTGAAGATCACCACAACATGAGGAACAGTATGAAAGGGTTTCAGCAGAAGGAAGGTTGAGAACTGCTGATTTAAATGGATTCAGTGTGTTGTATATAGTTATGTAGGAATATATAAACACACACATATAATAGCTAAAGAAGAAAGGTCATGAATTTGAGAGGGAGAAAGGGAAGGGGAGACAGCAGAAGACTTGGGGTAGGTAGAAAGAAGGCCAGGACTGATATAGATGCAATGTTCCTGGATGCAATACAAAAAATAAATGTAAGAATTAGTTAAGACATATTTTGCTTATAGTAAATCCTTATAATTCTACGTTATTGTTTCGTTGGCAAATGTTAGCCAAGTAATTGTATATGTGAAATTATCAGGTCTGATTTTCAACAGGAAACTTAATGTTTCTATCCAAATGTAGGATTTTCTCTCTCTCTCTCTCTCTCTCTCTCTCTCACGCACACGCACAGACACACACACACACACACACACACACACACACACATATATATTCATATTGCATGTCCACATACATGCCCTAAGTATATACTGACAGAAACCCTCTGTCTCTATGTCTCTCTATCTCTCTTACACAGTCATTCATATACACACACAATTTCCTTAAAGTGTATGTCAGTAAGTTATATTTGATTTTTCTTTTATTGTTTTAAAACAACAGCACAGTACAATTTATCATTACATTCTTTTTGCTTGTATTTATCTGGCTGTCCTGAAACTTGCTCTATCAAACAGGCTGGCTTTGAACTCAGTGATCTGCCCCCCCATGTCTCCTGATGTCTAGGCTTAAAGGCATTCACCATCACCACCTGTCTTATCATTGTATTCTAAATATATATTCTTATATCTATAGAGAATTGCAGCTGTCACTTTCATCAAAGATGCTTCTTTTTTCAGCAGATTGAGTTAATTACAGAAAGCCACAACTTGTCAAAACCGAGAGTTTAACTGAACATAAGGGTCCCTGATCCCAGTAAATCAATCTATGGCCAGCACCTACTCCAAGCTTCTGGAAACATCTTGGAGGAGGAGGTCAAAAGGCTGCAAGAGACAGATGATCAAAGTTTCTACTGCCTGGACATTTGTCCCTTTTAAAGAAATAGACATCATTTGTGAAGGTGTAAGAAGGAGCCATGGGAGGCCTGCAGGAGGAAGTTCTGAAAGATTTAGGAAAAATATTTTAATATATGGGAAATTAAATACGTGGTCTAGTCTTCAAATTGCTAAAAAAAAAAACTTTAAGAGTTATTTTAGTTTTGACACAGACAAGAAATTCAAGGACATGACCTTATGAACCTTTTCATTTTTACCTGCCTTCAACTCATATGCAAGGAAACATAGACATCTAAGAATAAATGCTAGGGTTATAGCCCTTTATCATAGAATATACTTCTTATATTCTCAGAAATAACGAAACTGATTTTAGCATCAGTACTAGATCATGTAGATGAACTAATTTGGGTTTTTCAGCCAATAATTTAGTTTTTTTTCTTTGTTAATGAAGTTGTCTGAACTAGTCTTGTATAAGTCAAATAAAAAGTGTCTTCTTGTCAAAGTATAATACTACACTCTATCTCTAAGTTTTGATCATTTCAATCATTGCTTAAAATTAAAATTATTATCAGTCTAATATTTGAAGAAAATGGGACTGAGTAAGAGCATATATAATCTCTATCTACACTTCTGCCTGAAGAAGACTCTACTTCGAGTATCTACTGTTAACACATAAATTAATATTTAAATTTTTCTGATTTGCTGAAAATTTTGAACATGAGATTTCCAAAAGTTACGGTATGGAAGGAAGCAGGTACGATTGCTCAACACCATGATGCAGTGCGATTTAAACCAGCCTCTTGCGTATTTCCAAAAAGCACCAAGAAAAGACTTCAACAATGTAAATAAGCTCAGAAATGTTCTGCTAAGTGATTATCCACACATTTTTGTGTGACATAGAGTGTGTAAGAATTAAGTCTGCTTAGTCTTCATTCCCTATCAATACAAGCATCCTCATTAGAGGATGACAGTTATTTTCAATACAGTTCTTTTGGCATAGTTTAATGAAATCCGTCTGTCCTCTTGCCTTTATTTCCATGCAATCAAAACAATGAAACAACTATAAAATGTACTTAATCATTATGAGCAGTTTTTTAAGTGTGAGGGTTCATCCATATAGTGAGAATTATGTTACCTATTTGTCATTTGATATATGAGAGATTTGCTTTTTAGTTAGACATTTTATTGATCAAAGTGGCCTTTCTGTGTGTTGTTTCTATTTAAGCAAATATGACCTACAAATTTAAAACAATACACTCAACAGTATCTGTGTCTTCTATGTCTGTGTGTGTGTTTGTGCACATGTGTGTTTGGGCATGTGTGTGTACATGTATGTTCCTGGATATACATGCATTTGTGTGGTTGAACATGTGAAGGTTATATGTTCATGACAGGCATTTTACTACATTGCTTTCCATTTTCATATATCTGCATCTGTATATATGTGTGTGTGTGTGTGTGTGTGTGTATGTATGTGTCTGTGTGTGTATGGGTTGATTCTTCAAATAATATATATATATATACACACATATATATATTACATATTATATATAGATATATAATATAAAATGTGAATATATTTCTATAAATATAAAAGATTTTATATTATATATATAATGTATGTAATTAAATGCTAATATAACCATGTGGTGAATCTATCCCAAAATATGATCGGCCCATTATTAGAATAAGCAGGTATATATTTAGGAATGTGCATATCTACATACATATGTATTTGTTTGTGTTGGGGGGGCAGCAATTGAATTGAAACAAGCCATTAATTTGAGAGAGAACATAAAAGATTTATGTGAGGGGTTTGAGGACTAAAGTAGAGAGGTGAAATATGCTAATTATATTGTAATTTTAAAAATTTCTTTAAAAAATAAAAAAGAAATTCTACTTGCTTTAATAGAATCTCATTTCCTTGAGATGAAGCAAGAGTGATACTTCAAGGAAATGAGATTCATCTTCATACAGAGGTAGGAAATTTAGATGCCAGAGAACACGTCTGCCTATTAAAGTTGAGAGATGACAACATAGGTGGAGGGTGTGAAAGAAAGGCATGCTCTCTCACTGTTATATTCCCATCAATACTTCACTTCTACACTGGCGTATAAAACAAATGTGCAAACAGAGTCAACAGACTGACATCCAATATATCAGTGATCTCTAAACTTGTATGTTATAAATAAAGCTTGCCTTGTCTGCTCTGCTAAGCAACAGTAATACACCAGGCATTATTATTTTTTGTTAATTTCTTTTTAACTTAAAGTTCTACTTTTTCATTTGAGCTAAACACATTCCTGCTACCTAAACAGTTGTGCATGCCTGTCAAAAGGGCAATGTGGTTATAGACTTGTTGAACCCACATGTTCTGAGGAAACAGCTTGTGATCTTCTGTCAAGCCATTTGTGACATATATTGGATTCAGATCAGACAATAATGATGGCATCAAACTAATTTAACCCAAATTATATAAAACATTGCTGTTCTGAAGATATGAGAATATTAAAAGTCACAAAATACCTCAATTTAAAAGTTCTAACATAAGTAATGTAATTATAAGTGAAATATGATTCATAACAAACAGTGGAGAGAAAGGAACACGGCTCATCTGGTAAAGTGTTGGCAAGGAAGTTTTGCCATTATAAATGGACTGCTGCACTGGTAAGCACTAATAATCCCAGAGCTGAGAAACAGAGGCTACAGGATCACTGGGGGCCACTGACCATCCACTTTCATAAATCACTGTGTTCTGTGAGACGATCTATATCAGAAGAAGAAGAAGAAGAGATTGTGGAAGACATTAGATACCTACTTCCCCAAGAACACCATATTTAATTTAGATATTATAGTGTGAGAAAGCAAAATGACTTGATCCATAATGTTTTAAAGATTTAAAAAAGTCCATTGTATCTTTAAGTTTGGATATACATTATTACTGAAGGCCAGGGACTGAAATTCTCTATATTGTACTATAATAAAATAAAAAATTAAAACCAATGATTCCTCCACTATTTTGTTTGATTCTGAACACTTTGGATTGTGTGACAGGTGTGTCCTTATTCTCCTCTAGAAGGAAAGGATTTAACAAATGGCTAAATGATTCTTCTTTATTTCACCAAAATTTCCTTAAGTTTTCAATGCCTTCCTGAAACTTCTAAAAATAGTTTGATGAATATAAGAGACAAGGGAAGCATGCTTACTTATTAGGACAGTGCTTCTGTGATTGTGCATGAATTATACCTCTATTGCCCAATAAAAAGGTAATATACTAAAGCAATATTTAGTTGTCAGGTTATTAAATTCTTATTGCCTGACCTAGTATATTGATTTCCATCTGACAGAGGCTCTAAACAAAACCATGTCAAATTGCATATTGAAAATAAGCTTCAAACAAATTCTGTGTGTTGTTTCGTCTCTCACCAATCCCGTGCTTTCTTATGACAGAGTAGCCTATAATGAACCTTTCCACATTTCTCTATCTCTTACTTTTTCCTTCTGAAAAGCCAACAGTAGCTCTGGGCAGTCACCTGGCATGATTAATGACAGTAGCTGTGGCCTCTGTGTTACAATGTTGTATTGCTACCAGGAGTTTTCAAGGTCATTATTTCCTTATGAAAAGTTCACAGGAAGTTAAATATTCATAAAACATGACCTGGTTTTATGATAGAGGCCATACTTGTTTTTTTTAATCACAATCTGTTTTAATGAAAAGAAAGACAAAGAAATATTCACAATAAATATGTGACATTCGATTATAGAGGGTGATAGAAGGTCTTAATGACTGAGAATAATAAGCCAAGGTTCTTTAGGTGTCTCTTACTTTGGATGTCTATAAAAGTCAGAAGTCTCTCGACCTACTTAATGAAGGGTTTTGGTGTGAAAAGCACTAACCAAATCAAGGTGATGAGCATTGAGAGTCATCCTTTTAATGCCTTATTTTCCATTCCAGTTTTCCGAATCAAGCTTATCCCAGCCAAGTATATGGGACTGGGAGTAATGTTTGGATGAGAAGGAAAGGCTTTATTTCACCTTACAGCTTCTAGCCCATCAATAAGTGAAATCAGGGTCAGAACTCAGGATAGGATCGTGCTGTCAGGAACTGAAGCAGAAACTATGGAGAACTGAACACAGCCTACAGGTCTGCACCTCATGGCTTGTTCAGTTTGATTTCTTTCCTCTTCTTTTTAAATATTATTTTGTTTTAATTAAAATATAATTTAATTGCTTCCCTCCTATCCTTTCCTTCCTCTAAACTCCCCATGTCTCCTTTCTCCAAGCCTTACTTTATCTGCCTCACCCTCCATCTCAAATTATGATCCCCTTTTCAATTATTATTGTTACATAGGTGCACACACATAATACATAATTGTGGTGGTTTGAATGCACGAGGCTCAGGGTTTGGCAGAGTTTGGAGGTATGGTCTTGCTGGAGTGGGAGTGTACTTGTTGGAGGAAGTTTGTCACTGAGGGCATGGGCTTTAAGATCTTTGTCCTAGCTGCTTGAAATCCAGTCTTTTGCTGTTTGCCTTCATACTCTCTGATCCTCCTGGGTGCTGCCATGCTCTGCCTTGACGATAATAGACTGAGCCTCTGAACCTATAAGTCAGCCCCAGTTAAATGTTGTTCTTATAAGACTTGCCTTGGACATTGGTGTCTGTTCACAGCAGAAAACCCGAAGACAATCATTATATGAATAACTACCTACTGGCTTGTTTAGTGTTACATGTATATAGCTTCAGAGATAAAAACTTTTGTGTTGGATAACACAAAAGGATAAGGAACTCATATCTCAGAGGTACTAATTTTATAAACCCTAGTGAACACATCTTCAACAGAATTCCTGCACTCAAGCCCTAGGAAACCTCAGGGAAGCAGAGGATCAAATGATTCTTAAGGGTCGAGGGAAGCAGGAAATCTACTTTGAGATTGAGTCTCCTGAAAATGCACAATACTTCAACATTATGGCTGCCTGAAGAAGACTAGAACAATAGTAATGCCTGTAGACATGCTAATGTGTTAAAGAGAAACTATACTGCATCCAAATCCTAGGGGAATGATTGAGAATTTTTTCTTGATGGATTTTTGTAAAGGGAAAGTTAATGGATTCATAGAATAAGGACACAAACAATTTAATCAATGCTAAAACTTATTAACCAGGACAGAAATGAAGGAAAGCAGAATAAGAAAGATAGAGGGGGACTGAAAGGAAGAAGGAAATGGAGAAAAGAATGACTGGAAGACTATCTCCTGCAAGTGCTCTTCATCATAAAGACATGAATTATTTGGACTCTACAATGCTTTATACTATAGCCAACATATTAGCATCTCTGAATATTTCAAAATGTTTTCAAATAATTACAGACATATAATGTATTCCTATTGCAAAAGACATCCTAAGTATGAGAAAGGAATTGATACTGTTTATTCAGAGGTGAATGTGATGGCTATTCTTGGTTGCTTATTTAACTGTATCCGGAACTGACTATAAACAAACAAGCTGCTGGGTACTCCTAGGAGGGATTATATTGATCAGATTATTTGTAGCAGAAGACTTACTCTAAATGGGAGTGGTAAATTCTGATACCAGCCCTGGTAAGAAGTCATTTTGTTGATGGATCCTTCACAGGTATTACAGGCTACTTCTTTAGGATTCCTACTTAGATTGTAGACCATCAGTTTATAGGAATCCTCAATTATAGAGGGTGAAAAATTACAGAGTTTTCCATCCTCTAGTGTGAGAATTGCATTTTTGGATAAGAGACCATATCCCTGAAGCCAATGTAATAAAGACCCTTGAAATATCTATTCTATCAGTTATGTTTCTTTGAAGAACTTTAACAAGTAATGTTTCTTGAAATATACTTAAAACTAAATTGAATTTTTCTTAATATTTACTTAAGCTAAATAGTTTTCTTTTGCCCTATACTAAAACTGGAGAAATGGTCTATCTGTGTTTCTAGTTCTTGTTTAATTGATAGAATCATATTTAAAAAGAAAAAGGTGTCAGTCTAGTTTTATTGAGATATTAATATTATTTATAGTCACTTAGACTAGAAAGATTTACTAGTTAAATTTAATCTAATGACAGAAACCCTTTTAATAATTAAACAATTTCAAATAAGCACACTACATTATATAATATTATGATAAAGTGGCATCCTAAATAATATCTTCAACATAACAAAATATATTAATCATGCTATATGAACTATTTGAGAAAAACAAATAAATAAAGGAGGGCTCTTGTCCTTAAAAATGTTTTTAGAAAAATATATTTGTATATGTATTATAAACAGCATTATAATAGTCTCAGTAAAATGCATCTTCATTGTTACAATAAACCAACATGAAGTTCAAATGGAAGCATAGAGGATGAAGAAATCAAAATTAATTTTGCATTAGAAAACAGATATCCAGAAAATATTGTCACTTACTATATATGGCCACAAATCTAAGTGGAAGGGGATTGGGTATTTAAAATAGTGGATACATATTTCTTTTTTTTTTTCTTTTTGGTTTTTTGAGACAGGATTTCTCTGTGGCGCCCTGGCTGTCCTGGAACTCACTCTGTAGACCAGGCTGGCCTCGAACTCAGAAATCCGCCTGCTTCTGCCTCCCAAGTGCTGGGATTAAAGGTGTGCACCACCACCGCCCGGCCAAGGATACATATTTCTATTATGATTAGTATATTGTACTATATATTCATGAATGTATGTATAGCACATGGACATAAACCAATACTGTGTTAGGAAAAACAAGCTCTTTGAAGGTTTTTAAAATTTCTGAACTTTGTGTTTTTATCTGTTAGAAAGTACTGATAATTTGAAGTACAGAGTGCTGTATTTTGTGTAACTTTGTATTTATATTTTGTATGCAGCACAGAGAATTTTGTGTTTATATAAGTGGAAATGTATATTACAATGCAGAAATATAGCATATTTTATAATTTTATAAAAGAGATATGACATAAGTCTATAATTTATTAAAATGTAAATAATGATTTCATATTTTAATTCCAGCACATGGAAATCAGAGGCAGGAACATATTTCCCTGAACTACACAAACAGGCCTGTCAGAAACAAAGAAAGGAAGGAAAACAGAAAAAGAAAAAGACCAAAGTAATAACAATAAACAAAGTAAACAAACAACTATTGCTTTGAAAAAGTAAAATAATAAACCAGTTTTTAGAGCCAGTGAATGCCAAAGATACAGGCAAAAGAGATTTATCAGTTCTGGAAATGAGTGCTTCTTATCCTGTGGAAGCTCTTGTCTTTAGATACATTTTAAAAAACAATGAATTAGTTAGTTTGTTGTTCGGTTCATAAGAAGAGATAAAATTGGCAGTGCTGACTTGTTCTCATTTTAAGTATACTACAAGTAATCAGGGGTTAGTGAGATGTTGTCCTTCATAAATAAAGCTGTCTTACATCAATTGTTCCAGATAACAAGAGTGAGAGGGAGAAAGACAGGGAGAAGGGAATGTAAGTCTTCATATCTGACAGTAGAAAGTTGGGTGGCCTCACATACAATGATGACTTTATGCTCTATAAATAGCCTGATGATTTCAAATGTTTTAATGCCACTCACATAGAGTTATAAAAAATGTGCAAAGCATAGAGACTTTAGGGATATTGGCCTTCACTAATCAAATTGATTTGCTAGTCCAGTTTAGATATAAAGCTTCCTGCCAGAAAACTCTGAATTGGAAGCCTCTTCTTCTATAGTCAATGATACAGCAGCAGTAGAAGTGCTTAGATCAAACAACTATGCTTTCAATCCTTGGCTAGATTTAAGTATTGAATAGATTTTAGACAGGTGGAACTCTGAAAGGCAGGTCCACCTTGGTTGGAGTATATAAGTGTTTTAGGTATGACTTTGAAGGTTGTATCTAGGCCTCTGAATCTAGCTGAGTGCGTAAAGCTCTTGCTATAAAATCATGAGGCTGGAGATCACAAATTACTTCTTAGATGTAACAGCAAGTCTGCAATTCCAGTGCTCTGGAGACATAGGAAGAGGATCGTGGTGGAAGCAGATGATCTAGTTTAGCTCAATCATTGACCTTTGGATTGATGATAAATATCTCCTATACATAAATGAGATGGAGAATATTTGAGTAAATACCAATATCAACCTCTGGTTTACATATCCATACAGACCACACACATAAACAATTAGAAGGAAACAACAACAACAACGAGAGTTGGGTCTTTCATTTGGCCAGTTATTCAGACTTTCTCTTTTTCTGTTTCCTGCCCATGCTGTAAATTACAAACACCATTGGACCTTTTGCCCTTCTGCTATAAAACAATTGAATCAGCCAATTATAGGCATAAACCTCAGAAACCACAGTTAGGTTGTTATGATAGGGACTTTTGTCATTCTAATCCCAAATAACTAATGCATTCCATTTTTCTAGTTATGACCTTATATCTGTGGAATATTGTCTGAGTTTCCAAGGAATATTCTTCAGGTATCCTTGACTAAAACATAGAAGGACTTGGACTTGCAAGTACTCTAACCAATGTAGTATTTTCCGTAAGGAGCTTCAGTGAAACAGTGGATAAGACCTTGGATGATAATACAAAAATGTCAGATATTGCTGCTGGAGAGATGGCTCAATGGATAAGAGCACTGGCTCTTCCTCCAGAGATCCTGAGTGAAACTCCCAGAAACCACATGGCATCTCACAACCATCTGTGATGGGGTCTGCTGTTCTCTTCTGATGTGTCTGAAGACAGCGACAGTGTACACATATACATAATAGATAAATAATGTCAGATATTGTTTTTTTTAAAAAATAAAAATTCTAAACTAAATAATCAGAAAAGAATCCTACCATGTAGGAGTAGCTAGTGTACCCTGATTTGACATAAAGGGGTTGGACTCCTGAGTCATCTAAGAAATGGGGTTTGTTAGTCTCATCAAATACATCTTAGTTGAAAATCTGCTTCCTTTCTTGTTTACATTCTCTCCTTTCTTATTAATATTTCTCTGTAGACTGGGAGTATACTGTTAAAATAGCTTTTGAGCTCCATGTAGGGAACACTGGTACCTCATAGCCAAAATGATGAAATCTATATCTATGTTGAGACATGCTATATTCAATTAAGAATTAATCCACTTGGGCCAGAGAATCACCATCCAGAGAAACATCCCTCAAGAAAGCAGATCCATCTTAATTCTTACTAAAATGAGAGGGGTGGATGAGTTGGGGGAAGACCATAATCATCTCTTTGAGATCTGCTTTTCTTTCCAGGAGTCCTGTACCTTAGTGAAGTTTCTTAAATAACCATAGGTGTACAGCATGGTAAATCTGTCTGGTTTTCTGACTTTTATTCCCCTTTCCTTCTTCCTACATCTTTTCTTAGCATACTTTGAACAGTTTGGGCTTCATTCTTTAAAGCTCCCCTCTCAGTCATGATGCTGCTTCATAGCCATGTGACTCGTGTCCATGCTTACTTAGCTCAACAGTATGGCTATTTTATTTTTTAAAAACCTCTTCCCCATTTTCTTCCTCTAAGCAGCTGGCACAATTTACAATTTGCCTGCCCTGGGTTTTTTTTTTTTTTCAAACTCTTGAAAACCTGTCCTCAAGTTTCTGTGTGGGTTTATTTTTAACTCCTTTTATTACTGAGACTAAGAGCCTTAAGAGAAATCCTCATTATCAATACTTTCCTCATATATTTATTATAATGGAATAAAATTTTCATTCATGCTATTTATTCCATAGACATTTGAATTCTTAACAATGAGACAGGTAGTGGAGTTGTAATTCTGATATCAATTAATGTTTTCATAATGTATTAGAAACTATAGTTCCCATCATATAAGGACCACCTTAAAACCAGTCTCCTCTCTGAAAAAAGATTCCCGTCATCCTCCTTGTCAGACTACTGTTGAATTTCAAGATTAGGCTTTATCTATGTCAATAGCTACCACAAGGCATTTTAAAAGTATCATTTCACATGCACAGATTTCATTGTTTCAACTATAATATTTACTAGTGTGAGATACTGATGATGTTTCCATGTCCTCAAGCGTCATACTGTATAGCTTTTACTTGTAGCTTATTTATGAACAGAAAAAGTTTATTAATTGAACATATATTCAGAAAGATTTAATGTCTATATAATGTAGAAATTGGATTGTAAGTTAGAATATTTTCATAGACAAAAAATAGTGTCTAATGCTAAATATATTTTTCTAGCTTTGTGTGTCTGTCTGTGTGTGTAATATTATACATGTATAGTACAACAAAAATATATATTGGAATATATATATATATTTGAACATAGTTTGAATCTGTGAAACAAGGATGCACTCTTGAATAAAGGCAGTTTCCTTGCAGTCTCCCTCTATTCTGCCTTGTTGGACTAACAGGAAGTATTCAAGAGCACTAGACAAACTAGTTATAATCACTTTAATATAGCTTGTAAATAGCTATTCATAAGCTCAGCAGTATTTGGGTGATAGGCAGAACCTTACATTTTAATGAACACCCTTGTTAAAAAAAAATCCACACATCTGTTGCTCACAGTATCCATCATCCACCTCTCGTTGTCTCAAGTGCCAGATGTTGTCTTTATTAGTGTGTAAAATATCTGAGTGCTTTTGTAATAAAGAAGCTAAGGATCCCATGGCTCTCTTCCTAAGAAAGAAAGCAATAAAAGTGCTGTTTGTAAAGTCTATGCTTTCTAGTTAATAAAACACACGATGCAGGAAGAGAACCGGAGTTGATCAGATCTACTGGGCCCTTTAAAACAAGAAAAAATATACTTACTATTTCCTTAATTGCTTGATTAGATTGTGTAACGTCCAGAATCAAAAAGTAATCCATCCATATTTCTAGTCTTTAACACTGCCATATGAATGTATTTCTTTTACTATAGATTTATATTCTGATTGTCTTGTGGAATTTCACAATCTACAGGATATTCCTAATTGTGATATATCAATGACTTTGCTATGATTATTTAAGTTCCTATTTGAACCCTTGATCAAAAATGAAACTTACCAGTATGGCTAATAAACTATTAATATTTGTGCAGATTTTAGAAGAAATCATAGTAAAATAACAGAAAGCAGAAAAATGAACAAATATAGCACAAATCACATGTTTTCAATTATTTTCTTTTTGGATTCATAATAATTTGTGTAAAGATTAAAGTGAGGCTTTTTAAATTTTTCTTTGACTAAGGAGTTTATTAAGAAATGAAAAGCATGTATAATGATTCAGACTTATTTAATGGATATAAAGCAAGCTTTGCTATGTACCAAAGAGTCTACAACAAATGCCAGTTGTCATAATCAGAATAGAGGGGAAAGCATTAAATTTTTTTGCTGCCTCAGTTACATTCAAGAGCTTAGAAATGTTTATCTGGGGCTGCATCATAGGTTTTCTCTCAAATGTCATTGCACATGTGTGTGCAAGGATACTCAGATAGTTGGAAACTGTGACAGTATAACTGTTCTTTGAAGCTTTATTTTGTTTCATTTTACAACAAAAATGCTCTGGATCTATTATAAAATTTAAACCACCCCTCATAGTGTTTGTGTAGATTTGTGTGTGTGCCTTAATATGTGCAACTAAAATACATTTTAAATTATCAAATGAAAATCTACCATAATTTTTTCTGCAGAAATAGAGACAAGCCATCACAAAACAGAATCATTCTAAACTATGTAGTCTGATCTCATGAATACATAGACAAGAACAATTAAGAAATGTCTAGACATAGCTGTACAAAAAAACCTCCAGTTCCTTGTAAGGAAATAACAAGAGTCCAAAGCTCCAGGATTTGAAAGGAATCTAATAAAAAGATCAGAGTTACAACTTGACCTTATTTTATTAAAAAGCCACTCTCTGTGATCCACCTGTGCAAGAGGGTATAATTTAATTTCAGCATAGAAAAGGAGAGATATCCTAAAATGATCAAAGGCATGCTAGATGGACTATGTGTTCATTAAGAATATTTAATAGACTACATGTAAATGCCTTGAATAGAGGTTTTATAAGGTCAAGGTTTCACTGAAATTTTAATTGAATAATTAGTCTAAATTCTAAAGTGGTTATGAAAATAATGATCTTTTAAAACAGAGTTACTGAAAGCATTCACTGATTTTAATTAGGTTGTTAATTAATTATCTTTGTAATTTTGAATGACAGGTTACAATATATTCAACTAAAATATGTGTTCATTCTGAGTGATGCTAGATAACATGCCTTAAAGCTTGCAGTATATCTAATCTATCTCTGTTTTTATTGTTGTCCTTCGTGAAAGCTTGTATGATTCACATCACTGAGATGTCTTGTTCCTGGTTAGCTGCTGGACATCAAACCAAATATATGTTCCCATGTTCACTTATGCCTTATCATTTTCTTATGTCCCATAGAGCTTTTAATTTACCAAATTCTACAATTACATAAAGTATATATTTTTATTCTTATTAATGATGAAAATTATAATCTACATGTATATTATGAAAATTGTTTGATGCAAAGTATACTAGTTGATATCAATGAGTTAATTATATGTCCTCAGCTTCTCTCTGTGGGTGTTCTTATCTTCAGACTAACAGACACAAGTCCTGACTGTATTTAAGGAATTGAAAATAACCACAGTGGACATTTTTTAATCTCTACCACTGGGGAATGAAAGATTTTTCTTAATAAAATAGTTTGCACATATATGAGTTTTCCCAAAAGCTGAATTTTATGACTTTAAATAACAACTTTAAAGTTTATAACTTTAAATGGATATTTAAATAATATATTTTATTCATTTTCTTGCTTTTTAACCAGGGAATGCTGAACACAATTTAAACTTTTCTTGATGATTCTAGGTTAAAAAAATGAGTGCAAATTATTTTAACCTGCTGTCATTAAAATGCCCTAGGTGCTGGTAAGTGAACTGCATATTCTGTCAAGAACTTGACTATGCATCTGTTTGAAAATAATTAACAATAATTGCAGTTTAGTTAAAACTTGAGGAGACAGAATATTTCCAAAAAGATATTCTTTTGTACAATTGCCACCAAGAGTGATGTTTATAAAAGTCGCTAAAAGTTAAGTACCTTACTGGAATGGCTATTAAGGAAACATTCCTTATTTGCCCTAAATTATTGGTGGCTCACAAACTTCTGACTACAGAAATATTTGTCACAGATATTCTTAGTAGATCTACATCCCTTTAGAATGTTTTCAATAGCTAAGTGCTCACATGTAGAAAATACACCTAACCCTCAAGAGGCTAGAGGCCCAAGGAGTTTAGAAGTATGATTGGGTGGGGTTGTAGGGTGGGGTCACCCTTGTGGAGACAACTGGTGGGGAGGAGGTATGTGATAAGGAACAGTCACAGTCAGAGGGTGGACCAGGAGTGGGGAGTAAAGAGGGTGGACTGGGAGTGGGGAGTAAAGTCTGAAGTGTAAAAATAAAAGACAAAAAAAAAAAATAGAAAAAAAGATATAAGCAGAGTCAAAATACAACCAACAGAGTGTCATATTTATGTAGTTCCAGAAAGCTTCGAAGTCTTCAGCAAATTGCAACTGGAAAACAAAATTCTCTCTGGAAATAAAGACAAGTGCTAATACTAAACACTTTATAGAATTTATGAAAGTAAATTCACATATTTCAGAAAGAGCTACAAGAAGAAAATTATACCATTAGCACTGGTGCAAAATATAATTATTCATCTGAGCTAAAACATTCACTCATTCCTTTGCAAAGAATTTAAATGAAATCCTAGACTACTAACTGATACACTCATTTCTCCCCTTGATATTAGTCACAGTTAGAAACCACACATATTGGAATTTCTAGGACCTTACTTGTTGATTTTCAGGGAATATTAAAATTTTACTTAGCTCATGTTTTTGTTTATAAATTTTAAAATTACTACTCATATATCTGCATGTGTGCATGAGTCATATGTATCATGACATACATAATGAAGGTGTACATTGAGGGTGTGGATATGAGTCATCATTTAATAAATTATATGAGTTCACTTAGTACTCTGATGGCTTATTTGATTTATATTTATCACTTGCTATTCAATCACACTGACCAAAAATGTCACTCAAAAGCATTTTCAAGAATACACTTCTTGCCAGACGGTGGTGTCGCACGCCTTTAATCCCAGCACTTGGGAGGCAGAGGCAGGCGGATTTCTGAGTTCGAGGTCAGCCTGGTCTACAGAGTGAGTTCAAGGACAGCCAGGGCTACACAGAGAAACCCTGTCTCGAAAAACCAAAAAAACCCAAAAAAACAAAAAAGACATTTCTTGAACTACTTCCTAAGAGAAGTCACCCAACTTAATACTAATAGTTTTTGTTTGTTTGTTTGTTTGTTGAGAAAGGATTTCTCTGCATAGCCTAGGCTGTCCTGGAACTAGCTCTGTAGAACAGGCTGGCCTAGAATGCAGAAATCTGCATGATGCTACCTTCTGAGTGCTGGAATTAAAGGAGTGTGTTACCACAGCCTGTAAAATCATCATAAGAAAATGGCTCAAAGAATCAAATGACCACGGTTCATCAGGGCTCACAGACATTGAACCGACAATCAGGGAGCCTGTATAGCTCTGACCTAGGACCTCTGTATTTGTTATCTTTGTGTCTTGTTCTTGTGCGACTCCTAACAGAGTGAGCAGCAGGGTGTCTCTGACTTCTTCCCTTGGTTTTGGAACCCTTTACTCCTACTAGGTTATCTTGTTCAGCTTTAAAATGAGGTAAGATGCCTAGTCTTTTTTATAACTTGATATACCAGGTTTGGTTAATTTCCTTGGGAGGCCTGTCCTTTTCTGAAAAGAAATGAAGGAAAAGGGGATAGGTGGGGAGGGGAGTTGTAGGAAGGGCCTAGAAATGGAGGAGGGAGGGGAATTGCAATCGGGATATAATATATGAGAAGAAAATAAATTAAAAACATTAATATTAAATAAAAAGAACATTTGTGTTGAAACTCTTTTCTATGGCATATTGATTATTTCCCTGGTTAGTGTCTGCTACTTTTTCTCTACTATATCCCTCTGTCTTTTTTTTTCTCACATGCTCCAATGAATCAGTTTCTCTGACAGTGCCATGTGCAACATTCGGCAAACTCTGCTTCACCTAACTGCACTTTGTAACCGGATCTCATCACAGGGTGAGCATTTCACATCATCCTGGCCACCTGCGTTCTTGCTTTAAAGGATCTCGTGGCTAAATGTCTGATGTGAATGGTTTGTGTTTGTGTGTGTGTGTATATATGTGTGTGTATGTGTCTCTGTGTGTGTATGCATGTTCTTATTACAAACTGAATCAGAGAGCTGTTAGCTGTCTAGATTAGCATGTATAAACACATTAATATCATGGAAATGGCACAAGTTGCCTAAATCCAAAGATTGTGAGATTTCTTAAGGCACTGTCAAGGGGAACATCAACTAAAGACAAATATGACATTTTAAAAACTAAATCCATCATTCAAAGAAGTGAAGAAATTAGAGAACCCAAGTAAACTCTTAAATAATAGTCTGCCATAGGAAATTCAATTGAAAATTGAATGTTATTTTGGAGACACTGATAACTTTTGATTTCTGAACACTTAAGGAAGAAAATTTCCCTGGACTAAGGCATCGGGAATATTAATGTATAATTGTTTCTGTTGGAATATAAGTGAGGAAGATATGCCACCATGACTTGGAATGATAGATACTTTATTCTTTATGTGGTTTAAAATGTTACAAAATAACAGAGCAATCAACTTACCATGCTTAAAATTGTATTTGAGGTATATTTCAAACAATGAAGTTTTCCCTTAAAAAGTTTTACAGACCTAGACTGTGTCCCAAGGAAACCAAATCTTCATAGATGTGTGTAATGATTAAATTGGTAAATGGCTTCTAGTCATCGGTCAAGAAATTTTTAAGAAAAATTGGGAAAGCTCTAACTTGCGTATTTAGTTGGGTGAAGGGTTTGTGTGTGCGTGCGTATGTGTACTGTTAAAATGTATGTGTTCATGTGTGTAAGTGCATGCACCTAGTGCACATGTGTATGGAGATCAGAGGTTAACGTAAGTACTAATTTTTGGAGTCAAGTTTCTCAGACCTGGAGTCTAAAAGTTGGCTATATTAGGTGGCTAGGATGCCCCACAAATTCTATCCTGTGTGTCCATTTTATCTATTCTGACCAGGACTAGGGTTACAAGTATGTGCCACCATGTCCGGTTTTTGTATGGATACTGGTGATCTGAGTGCAAGGACCGGTGACTTTGTGGCAAGCACTTTAGTGACTGTGCTTTCTCTTCCAGTTGGACAAGTTTTGTACATAGCTCTAAGAGGTAAGTGTGCAGACTAAGCAGTAAGAAGACATCCTTAGCCATATGGCTGTCTTATCTATTCTGCTTCAACTTCTTGTTTTATTTATTCCTTTCTGTAACCCAAAGAACAACTGATGTGAGCGTGATGTGAACTGTTCGGCCTGTGGTGAGATCTGGGAAGGACCATTTGCTGAACTGAAAAGAAGGTTTAACGCAGTTTCAAATCATTTAATGATACCTAGATTAACATTGAAAATAAATAAGATAGTCATTGTATGCATACTCTCTGATGTTACTGTGGAGTTTGCCTGCACTTTCCCTGTGGAGTCTAGTGTGGCCTTGGTAGGGACAGTGTGACATGGCTCCTGCCCCGGGACAGGACCAGCTGGGCTGGGACTCCGTGAGTGTCAATGGCTGCTGTGGGTGTAAGGATTGTTTGTATAATAATAAACATATTTTCACATTCCTGTGAAGAAAGTTCTTCCTGTTAATGTTAGTGACTCCATGATAATCAGACAGCATTATTCCAGGAGGTTAAGCTGTGGCTAATGTTGCAGCAAAACGGTAAATGCAGAGACCTACAGGACAGCCATTAAGACTGTGGAAAAGAACTCTAAAATCATGAGTTTGGAAATACATAATTTCTCAACTATGCAAAAATATGAAGATGCAATGTGAATTATAGAAGGAGCTTCACAGATTTAAAGGAGTAGAAGTACCTACACTATGAGGCAGCTTGTCAGAAAGGTAAAAAGGTAGGCAGATACAAAGGCAGGCAGATTCCTGAGTTCAAGGTCAGCCAGGGACAGAGTAAGGTTAGATCAACACAGTAGAAATGGTAATTTTAGAGGGCAGAGTCCTACCCAGATAGCTTATCTTTCCTGCTTAACTGAGGCAGGCAGATCTCTGAATTATTTTGCAAAGCTAAAAAAGAAAAAAAAAAAGTGCTTGCTGTCTCCTAAGAGTCAAGGGGCTAAGGTCATGAAACTCTAATTCCAGGGATGATCAAGAGGGAATCTTGGATAAAGAACTGAATTAATATGTAAATAAAAAACTGAGCTTGTAGTCTGCAGGAAAGGAGCTAGCAAAAAAGCTATAGCAAGTTTTATTTAGAATTTTTTGTTTTCTTTAGGAGAGCAGAGCTTTCTGAAGATCTGTGGAGAACTAACACAACTCTTCAAGAATGTTTTCTAACAGGATTTCTGATTTTAGTCAGAAAACCCATGAAAAGCTCTTTTAGAATCCTTTTCACAGTACTTTTAGAATTTTCTCAAACAAGATTTAATTACTTGGACAGCTGACACAGCTTTTTCAGAATTGTTTCTAGCAGCTATCCAGAGAAGACTGTCTGGAGAGCGAGCCCAGCTCTTTTAGAATGTGTTCTAGCTTTCTGATTTTGATCAGAAAACCCAAGAATTACTTTTAGAATTTTTCTAACAGGATTTTTGATTTGGTTGGAAGATCTAAGAATTTTTTATAGTAGTTTTTCTGACTTTGGTCAGAAAATCCATGACCCACCATGAGAACCTCTATAATTTTTACTAGCAGAGAGAGCTGTCTCAAACAGAAAGCTTGCTGACTCAACCATAGAGTTTTTAGAATAGCAATAACAAGCTGTCTAGAGAAAAACAGAACAGAGAGAGAGAGAGAGGGAGAGAGAGAGAGAGAGAGAGAGAGAGAGAGAGAGAGAGAGGGAGGGAGGGAGGGAGAGAGAGAGAGAGAGAGAGAGAGAGAGAGAGAGAGAGAGAGAGAGAGAGAGAGAGAGAGAGAGAGAGAGAGAACCTTCTCAGCAGAATCATAGGCTGCCATCTTGGAAGCATGATTTGATTCCTTTGATTTTGATGTGATTTGAGTCCTTTGTTCTACAGCTTTAAGACACTCCTTTTCTCAGAAATTGGAACTTAGCTAAGGTCCTGGGCACTTCCCACTTCTTTCTGATTCAGTATGCCTTGTAGTTTTGATCTATATAATCATCATCATATAGATAAGAACATTTAATGCACACCCATTAGTATGGCTAAAATCAAAAACTCAAGTGACAGCACATGGTGAGGATGTAAAACATAGAGAGCACCCCTCTGTTGCTGGTGGGAGGGCAGGAAGAACTGAGGAAAGGATCATGGTACTCAGGAAGAATAAGAACTCCACAGGAAGCCAGAGTTAAATAACCTTGAGCCTTGAGAGCTCCCAGAGATTGAAGCACCAACCAAAAAGCATACAAGTGCTGGACAAACCTTCCCCCTCCCCCCACAAATAAAGCAGACTCGTAGCTTGGTCTTCTTTTGGGTTCCCCAACAATTGGAGCAGGGGCTATCCCTGAGTCTTTTGCTTGCCTCTGGAGTCCATTCCACTACCGGGGGGAAGCCTTGTGATGTGCTAGAGTAGGTTGGCACCCAAGGGGAAGCTGGAGGGGGAATGGGCAGAGAGGAGGGGGGCTGAGATCGGGATGTAATGTGAATAGATAAAATAATGGAAAACACTACTCAAAAGGAGTAAAACAAAAAATTAACTACTGAAAGTAAGAAAAAGTGGAAATCAAGATTAAAATTTCTTAACTTCTCTGGGAAGTGGGTAACAATTAATGAATTGGAGACAACTCACAGGGAATGCACATTTATGAAAAATGCACAGGATTCACATTCTTTGTTGAAATGATCTCAGATAGGGGATGCACTTTCTGAGATACTCAGCTTTGCTACAATCCCAACTTGCCCATATTCTATAAAGATATATTATTAGTAAATATGATTTCTATCTCAACAGGAGATGTTAACTAAGGAGAGATTATTTTTTATTTTATTAGACTTCTTAATTAGTCATAAATATTTCACAACTAGTCATATTATTAAAATTATATCTCATTTATTTATACACTGATTAAGAAATTAATGCCATTTTTATCTATAGATCTGTAGGGAATATGTTGACAACTCTAAAAGTATGTGTTAATCAACTGATTTTTTAGAAACAGATTCTGTTGTATCCCAGGCTACACTGAATCTTGCTTTGTAACCAAGGATGACCTTAAATTTCTGTTCTCTTATATTTCCTTCCTGAGTGGTGGTATTTCAGATTTATGGAGCCAGTGTTTTGCACTCCTGTGATTGAGCCCAGTTTCATACATGGTACATAAGAAGTCTATAAACTGAACTTTCTAAGCAACAGGCTGAATATTTTTTCATGTATTTTTCTGAGATTATAATCACCACCTTCTGTATACATTAGAGCTACCATAGGTTCAAGACCAACATGCCTCAAAGAAGTTTTAAAGAAAAATGTCTTTATCACAACACTCCAGTAGCAATTATATTATTTGAGAATAAAATACCATATATTTTACCATTTATTAAGAGTTTGAAAGTATTAGTTAAATATTTGTATATAAAATTAAGACCTACAGCTTTCTTCTTCAAATTCCAAAATCATTCAGAATAAAAGAAGACCTAATCATGATTCCTAAATAACATTCAGTGTTCAGATAAACTGACATATGTTATCAGAGGTATAAGGACATATAAATGGAAAACAAAGTTAATATAAATGTTGTCAGAAATGGGAGTCAGGGCTTCATGATTTATAGCAGTAGCAGCAATATGAGTGCTTCATTTTATTAACAAAATACTGGAAATAAAATTCAACAAAGAATGCTCTCAGTTAAATGTTACACTACATCTAATACACAAAGAGTGTGTGTTCAGGGAACAAATATTCAACCAACTGATTTTCTTATGGCTTAAGGAAATTATAGTCACTGGACCATAATCTAATAAAGAAGGTAAGACAAATATTAGCCTACCCATGCTTGTCTCCTCAGTCTCCAGAAATAGGTCATATTTACTAGAAACTGTGCTTTCCTGTGAAATACAGTCTTTATTTAAGTATGTGTACTTAAACTCAGACTTTAAATAAAAATCAAGTTTCTTTCCCACAGGCAACTACAGAGGTTATACAGTGTTATCCCTGGAAACTGTTTTCTTCCTTCCTATTACTAGATTTTGCAAATTTGAATGATAGAAATTGCACTTCAACATTAATACCAGTAATTAATTTATTGTCATAGTATATAGTACATAAATTTGTTTAAAATGTTAATAAACATGAGGGTTTTCAGGGGTAGAAATATGAGTTAATTTAGTCCAAAATGAGAGACACATTCTAGAGGTTTAAGCTTAAATTTCTTCAGACATACAGTTCAGTCTAAAAGAATACAATTTAGTTTTACTTTGTGTGGTATCTTTGGAAAGTATAGGGCAATAACTAAGCTGTCCTACAACACAGCTTAAAGCCAAAGAATGGACATAGTGGAGGACATTGGCAGCACAATCGCGAGCTCTAAGTCATTGTTTGGAAATATGAACTGAGAGTGCTACCCCATCACATTAGCAAAACATAGTTCACCTTGTGGACTGGCAGATAATCTGGGAGTTACTCACAAACGTATTCTTACAGCTGTGTATAAACAATGGGAAGTGCACCTAAATTCCTCTTTTATTACAGAGGTAATTAGAGTAGGTTTTTTTTTTTAGATAACTTCAATATTTGTTTTACCCATACCATCCCTTGAATAAACAATATTTGTAAGTATTTATAAATGCTAAATGGTATATCTTGATTTTTTTGTCTAGCAAGAGATAAACATTCAATTTAGTCATAATTCTGTAAATAAAACTAGTAGTGTTTTGAGACAAATATCCTCAGATGTCCACATACTACAATATTCTGAAGTATATCATCAAAGCAAACAGTGAGTTATTAAAACTATTAACAGTAACTATACATATCAAAATTTTTTTGCATCCATACATAGATTTGCTTTTTAATTATATATTTAGTATAAAACTGTCACATATAAATATGTAATATAAGAACAATTTCAAATATTAGGAAAATAAAGTATAAATATAATTGATTAAGGCATTGTCATTATTAGGTCCTAGCTATAATAGGAATTTGTTTCAAAAAATAGTAATTCATAAAATACCATTTCAATGCAAGGGAATGTACATCAAAGGCCAGATAAAACTGCACTTACCCTTTTTTGCCAGATTAGATCTAGTCCTTTTGAAATGCACATTAGTTAACAATTTATATATTCATATATTGCTTCCACTTCATAGCATATTCCTTATGCCAAATGAAGCATAACATTAAACGTAAATACCCTCAGACTTCTAAATAAAGACTTATATCACTATTTCAGAGAAACACCTACTTATTATGAAGAGTACAGATTCAAGTATATGAACTGTGAATTTGGTGTTTATGTAAGTAAGCTAGGAAGGACAACAACAGGAATGGACTTGTAAGAGGCCATTTAAAGGAACTATAAAAAGTGAACCAGTAAAACATCTTAAAATGCCACAGTTAGAGGTAAAAATTTTTTAAAGTAATATTACCTTCCCATTATGTTCAACAATATGCTATCTCAAGTGATATAATAACCTTTAACAGACTTTACTGATGGCATTTGAAAAACAATGCAACATTTAACACAGAGTATTTGAGCTCCCAAACTGTTACACTATTAATAAGATAAGTTAAAATATATTAAATGAATGCAACAATATCTAATGTCGGATTTATTTTATGTCATCATGAAATATCCAATATTAAGACGTATAAAATTAGTAAGAAAATTTCTTCAAAAATGCACCTGTCTAGTGACTACTTTAAATCAGAGAATTATCCATTGTATACTACTAAGATATTCTTTTATATGATGGTTTATATTGGAAATCTTCCCAGCTCAATACACTAACAAAATATGGCATAATACCACACTGTGTGGGTATCCTTATCATTTATCTGTTAATGCTCTGTAGAATGTACTATTTCAGTTTTCTTCATGTTTTACAAATACATAAAATGCTTCATTTAACCTAATTGAGCAACAGCTTAGCTCCCTTGTAGGCATTTTATTTCCTATGAGTTGAAAGGCTATACCAAAATAGATTAATAAATTTCTAAAAGGTAGAAATTTCCATTAGGAGGTAATAGATATTACATTCCGATCAAACCCAGGCAGTATTTTCTTGTACTTAGTTTTCTGTTGGACTTAATCTCATTATACATATTTTGATTATTATAAATAAAGTGATTTTGTAAAAAGTGTCCTGATTACAATTTTTTAGTATATCAAAATGAGCACTTTGTCATCCTTTTGGGAAAATAATTATCATTTCTAAAATGGTTTAATTTGAGCAAAATAATTTCATAGTTTTGAAGTTTTCAACCTCTGCAATTCTCAAGGGTTTCACTTTGTATTACATTATTGTTCAGTTGTCTGTCACTACATCACTATTGGCATTTTGTAAATATGTTTTCCAAGTATATTTTCAGTTATATTTCTTATCTTATTTTCTGTGCTGGAATTCTCTTTAATTTAATTCTAAATTCTTGGGTTCTATCTAGTTATTGGCCTTTCCTTCTATTCAATGAGTCCTTAGACTACAGTAAGTATTTTTAATGTTTATGGAAAAGATGTTTATGAAGATACAGCTCTACTATAACTAGAAGAATGAAATACTCTTGCTGCTTAGGATAAACACCATTTGAAACAGCTATTGGGCCAATGAAATTTGAAGGGATTCATGTCATTTCAAATCTTGTACGTTTTGCTTCCAATTGAAATGTAAATACATAAAATATCTAATAAAAAAGACTACTGGGAGCCACAAACACACTCCAGTACTAAGCAGTCTCTGAGTGATCACTTTGCCCCTGGGATGTGGCTGAATCTCTGACATTTTGTAGTGTGTATTGCCTCCCAAAATCACCGATGTAAGTGTGTAATGGATATGGAAATATACATGTGCATTGTGGTTGTTGGACGCTTATTTATACTTATATGAATTAATTTCCCTGTACCCCATAAAATACTAAATTCTGATATTGTATACTTTTATAAAAGAATGAATATTTTTCTTGAAAATACTCCTTAAGGACTATGATAGGATTCAATGAATTAAAGAACTTACCACCAAACACGATGACATGGATTTAATGACTGGGGCCCAAATAGTGAATGAACTGATTACTGAATGTTGTCCTCTGACATGCAGACATAGTTGTGGCCCATAAAATATACAGACACAAAGATGCATGTGAGCATGCATACACACAAACACACACACACACACACACACACACACACACACACACACACACACGTATATAAATAACTAAATGGAAAAAGTTCAGAAAGCAAAGTAAGGTATATATTAATATCTGAAGATTTAGCTTAGCTTATGTAAAAACTTAATTGTATTTAGGAATATTTTTCATGTTTTGATAACACATCGATCCAAAATATAAACCAAATAGGAATTCTAGTTTTCTTCTAAGTAATTGTAAAATATGCCATCTCTATTACAGAAACAGTATTTTCTAAAGAAAGGGGAGTAATCCGTACTGAGGTGAGGCTGTGAGAAAAGTTATTTTCGTACATAAGCAGGTACATTGGATGATTATAAAAAATAGCTTCACAGACTCTCTATTTTTGGATGAAGCAATGTTTCCTCAGAATTCTGTTTGCAATTAGGAATACATGTTGGGAGAAATTACTCAGCTCGAAAGAGCACTTGTGACTCTTGCAAAGGACCATGGTCTGATTCTTAGCGCACAGTTGAAAATCGTCCAAAATTCCAGTTTCAGAGTATCTGATGCCTTCATCAGACCTTTGGAAGGACCAAGCAGGTACTACTGCATATACATACATGCAGACAAAATACTCACTAATAAAATAAATTGGGATAAATCCAGTAACAAATATTTTAAAGCATTAGGAACAAAATGTAAGATGTATGAAAATAATAATAATAACAACATGGTGATCTATATTCTTTCCTCAGCAAGTTAAATCAAAGCTCCTAAGTGTTATTTCAGGAACATGCAGACAAAGTGAACTAGACTTAATGTAAGTGGCAGCAAGTTCATAATTTCCATTAGGCATTCAAATCATGATTTCAATGAGAATAAAATTCTCTTTCAGACCCACTAATATCTGACCTAAATAGCTGTCATGGAAAAAGAACACCAAAGAGAAATAATGTGTCATAGTTTTAATTCGCCATACTTGCTCTATGACTTCAGTGCTAGGCTTTTACTAGTTGATAGTGATAGTTATTTTTTAATTTAACTAATTTATTTATTTATTTATTTAATGTAACTTATGCTAGTCACAAACTCATAATCTTGATTCTAACACATAACAACCTCAAATGAAGGTCATGAATATTAATTGCATGATTTATTTTGCATAATGTGGTGTGTGTACATGAATATATGAATATTATATGTATAGTATATACACACACTTGTATATATTATATATTAGTTTGAGTGTTTCAAGTAGCGACGTTGGCGAAACATGTGAAGATGAGGCTCCACTGGTTTTCTTCACAGGTAACACTAGTATTAGTATGGAAAATCATGCTGACTCCTTTTCATTTCTTATACTTCTTTTTCTTCTTCTTGTAGAAAGCTAAGGATGCTTTTCTATAGAATCTGAAGCTGTTTATGTTTTGTTTATTTTTGCCATCTTTTTTTTTTAATTGGATATTTGATTTACATTTCATGTTATCCCCTTACCCCATCCCCCAAACACCCGGGAACCCCCCATCCCCTTACCCCTCCTCCTTCTTCTCCGTGGATGTAACTCCCACCTACCCCCCCCTACTCCCACATCCCCACCCTCAAAATTCCCACCCCCTGGGGCGTCCAGCCTTCATGAGTTCAAGGATCTCTTCTTCCACCTGTGCCCTGCAGGGCCCTCCACTCTTACATATTCAGCTGAAGCCCTGGATCCCTCCATAAGTGCTCCCAGGCTGGTGGTTAGGACCCTGGGAGCTGTGGTTGGTTGGTATTGTTGCTCTCCTCATGGTGCCGCAAACCCTTTCAGCTCCTTCAGTCCTCACTCTAACTCCTCCATTGAGAACCTCATGATCAGTTCAATGGCTAGTTGTGAGCATCTGCCTCTGAATATGTCAGACTCTTGAAGGCCTCTGAGGAGACATCCATATCAGGCCCTTAACGGCATGCACTTCCTGACTTCCACATCAGCATCTACCTTTGGTGACTGCACATAGGATGGATACTCCGGTGGAAAGGTCTTCAAATGGCCCCTCCTTCAGTTTCTGTCCCTCACTTTGTCTCCATATTTGCTCCCTTGAGTATTTTGTTGCTCCTTCTAAGAAGAACTGAATCACCCCCACTTGGTCTTCCTTTTTTATGAGCTTCATGTGGCCTGTGAGTTGCATCTTGGGCATTTCAAGGTTCTGGGCTAATATCCAATAATCAGTGAGTGAATACCATGTGTGTTCTTTTGTGATTGGCTTACTTCACTCAGGATGATAATTTCTAGTTCCATCCATTTACCTAGGAAACTCTCGAATTCATTGTTTTTAATAGCTGAGTAATACTCCATTGTGTAAATATACCACATTTTTTGAATCCATTCCTCAGTTGAAGGACATCTGGGTTCTTTCCAGCTCCTGGCTATTATAAACAAGGCATCTATGAACATAGTTGAGCATATGTCCTTGTTATATGTTCGAGCATCTTCTGGGTATATGCCTAGGAGTGGTATAGCTGGATCCTCAGGTAATGCTATGTCCAATTTTCTGAAGAACCGCCAAACTGATTTCCAAAGTGGTTGCACCATCTTGCAGTCCCACCAACAATGGAGGAGTGTTCCTCTTTCTCCACACCCTCGCCAGCATCTACTATCACCTGAGTTCTTAATCTTAGCCATTCTGACTGGTGTGAGATGGAATCTCAGAGTTGTTTTGATTTGCATTTCCCTGATGACTAAGGACACTGAACATTTCTTTAGGTGCTTCTTGGCCATTCGAGTTTCTTCCATTGAAAATTCTTTGTTAAGCTCTATACCCCATTTTTTAATAGGGTAATTTGGTTGTCTGGAGTCTACTTTCTTGAGTTCTTTGTATATATTGGATATTAGCCCTCTATCAGATGTAGGATTGGTAAAGATCTTTTCCCAATTTGTTGGTTGTCGTTTTGACCTATTGACAGTGTCCTTTGCCTTACAGAAACTTTGCAATTTTATGAAGTCCCATTTGTCAATTCTTGATCTTAGAGCATATGCCATTGGTGTTCTGTTCAGGAACTTTTCCCCTGTGCCCAAGTATTCGAGGGTCTTCCCCACCTTCTCTTCTATTAGTTTCAGTGTATCTGGTTTTATGTGGAGGTCCTTTATCCACTTAGACTTCAGCTTTGTACATGGAGATAAGAATGGATCAATTTTCATTCTTCTACATGTTGTCCTCCAGTTGAACCAGCACCATTTGTTGAAAATCCTGTCCTTTTTCCACTGGACAGTTTTAGCTCCTTTGTCAAAGATCAAGTGACCATAGGAGTGTGTGTTCATTTCTGGGTCTTCAATTCTATTCCATTGATCTTCCTGCCAGTCTCTGTACCAATACCAGGTAGTTTTTATCACTATTGCTCTGTAGTACAGCTTGAGGTCAAGAATGGTGATTCCTCCAGAAGTTCTTTTATTGTTGAGAATAGTTTTCGCTATCCTGGGCTTTTTGTTATTCCATATGAATTTGAGAATTTCCTTTTCTAACTCTGTGAAGAATTGAGTTGGGATTTTAATGGGGATTGCATTGAATCTGTAGATTGCTTTTTGCAAGATGGCCATTTTTATTATATTAATCCTGCCAATCCATGAGCATGGGAGATCTTTCCATCTTCTGAGATCTTCTTCGATTTCTTTCTTCAGGGACTTGAAGTTCTTGTCGTACAGGTCTTTCACTTGCTTGGTTAGATTCACACCAAGGTATTTCATATTATTTGCAACTATTGTGAAGGGTGTCATTTCCCTAATTTCTTTTTCAGTATGTTTATCTTTCATGTAGAGGAAGGCTACTGATTTGTTTGAGTTGATTTTATAACCAGCCACTTTGCTGAAGTTGTTTATCAGGTTTAGGAGTTCTCTGGTGGAAGTTTGGGGGTCACTTAAATATACTATCATATCATCTGCAAATAGTGATATTTTTACTTCTTCCTTTCCTATTTGTATCCCTTTGACTTCTTTTTGTTGTCTAATTGCTCTGGCTAGGACTTCCAGTACTATATTGAATAGGTAGGGGGAGAGTGGGCAGCCTTGTCTAGTCTCTGATCTTAGTGGGATTGCTTCAAGTTTCTCTCCATTTAGCTTGATGTTGGCTACTGGTTTGCTGTAAATTGCTTTTACTATGTTTAGGTATGGGCCTTGAATTCCTGATCTTTCCAAGACTTTTATCATGAAGGGATGTTGAATTTTATCAAATGCTTTCTCAGGATCTAGTGAGATGATCATGTGGTTTTTTTCTTTGAGTTTGTTTATATAATGGATTACATTGATGGATTTCCGAATATTGAACCATCCCTGCATTCCTGGGATAAAACCTACTTGATCATGATGGATGATTGTTTTGATGTGTTCTTGGATTCGGTTTGCTAGAATTTTATTGAGTATTTTTGCATCAATGTTCACCCTGAACGAGCCCGATCTCGTCTGATCTCGGAAGCTGTTTATGTTTTGAAGCTAACATTTATTATAACATCTACCTTAAAGTTATTGGTAGAAATTGTGTCCTAAATTCTTCTCTTAATTTTCTATGTTTTGTAACACTTAATGTTTAATAAATATGTATCACTGTTTCTTTTTAAATGTTACTTTTGAACATCTAGACTCTGTAATTGAATTTCAAACTTTTACCTACATATTTTGTTCCAGGATTCTTTTTTTCTGCCTTTGTCTGATGAGGCGTTCAACATTGAAATAGATGAGTAAGAACAGTTGTGGTTCAGTTCTCTGCTTTCTGACATTGTGCAATTAAATCATTGCAAAGAGCCCCAGGGGTTGACCTAGAGGAAAGATCCAAAAATCACTAATTGATTTTAGATTCTGGTTCTGACTCAATAGCTAAGAAACTGAGTAGATTAAAATTCTCTTTATTTAATTTGCTTAATCTATAATGAGGCTAAAAGAGATTTTAAGTCAATGATTACTGATTTGACTCTTTTGAAGTAGAACACAAAACCCTAGTGCACGGTTTGTTACATTCTAATAAATTTTAACTAACTTTGTACATAGATGCTAGTCAATAAAGACAAGAATAGTATAGACAAAAGATAATGCTCTGGGGAATATATTAAAATTGGTGTGTATGGTATAAAAATTATTGTTGTGTTAAATTTAATAAAGAAATAAATCAAAGTGTCTGCTATAGAAAGCAAGGGGATAGATATAGCTGCTGCTAACCTAGTTAGTATGGAGATTAAAGGTGGAAATGGTTTATTTTCAGAGTTTGATAATAGAGGAGACGAATGTACAAAGTGATTCATCATGGAGAGGAACAATCAGGCTGTTGTTACATGTGTGTTAATGTTATAACATTATAAGTGATTCTAATGAAGAATCTTCAAAAACTGAGGAAGAGAAAATAAAGAGCATGAATGAACAGTGTGACATATATAACACATTATATTTTGTATATATACATAAAAATTATTATGGTATATAATATGTGTTATGTATCATATCACATATATTGCACATCATTTAACTAGTATATAAGTTCTTAGTTACATATTACACAGCACATGTCACACATCTCACAACATATTATATACCATATATACGTATATATGGATAAAATTATATGTAAGGAGTTGGAGAAGTACGTTCTTTTATATAAATTCTATGTATGATCCATTTGTAAAACAACTATGAGATTAAAATCAATAGTCAGAGTATCATTATCATATCAGCAACAGTGTTTACTAAGGAGTTACTTTGTTATCAATTTTAATGTAACAACTCACTTAACTTCCCATGGTCTCAGTGGAAGCGTCCCACTGCTAGTAACTGATTAATAAATGTTTGGAAAATAGAAATTTAATGTGGGTATTATTTCATTTTATTTCAGTGATAGGTGTTTTTTTTTATTAACTTTTAAGTATTCAGTTTAAAATTCTTGCTATTTTTTGTGCATTGGTATTTTGCCTGCATGTATTTCTGTGTAAACATGTCAGATCTTGGAGTTATACACACTTGTGAGTTACCATGTGGGTGCTGAGATTTGAACCCTGGTTCTCTGGAAAGCCAGTCACTGCTCTTAAACACTTATCATGTCTCTAGCCCCAAATAATAGATAGTCTTAACATTAAATTTTGAAAATATTGATATATTCCATTGGCTCTACAACATTTTCTCTAAAATTATCACAGTATTAAGTTTGTGGATACCTTGAGTAAAAATATTCTGAGAGCTCTTTACTTATGAACCTCATAAACAATTAGCATTTCTAATGATAAATTGTTTGAAGACAGATTAATCCATGATTAATATGCCTGGTTGAATCACACAACTGTATCAACTTCATTGTCAACAAAAGTAAGGGTGCTTCAACCATTAAGTAATCATTGTTGTTTGTTTATTTCAATCCTTTAATTATCATAGATAAACATTTTAAAACACATTTAATTTGTTTCCTATCCAATCTAATTGCCTCTAGCAAATGTAATATATGCTCAAGATTGAAAATCAAATAAAATTTAGCATATTTTGAAAGCCATAATCTCATATTGGTTAATAAACTACATAAAAGCATATATGCCATTTCTAACTATTATGTGGTAAATTAGTATTAATATAAAAAAGTTTCATTATGACCAGTATTATTATAATTATAATTAGTATTAATAATCTCTTATTTACTATAAAATTAGACAGTGGTTGGATGAAAAGTTAAATATAAATTATTTGATATGTATCTACACTAAATTTTGTATATCAATAGAATATTTAATATTTTGTGATTTATATATTGATAATGAACCTATCATATCCATAAGCAGCAAAGACACTAATTTGACATTTCAACAAAGATTTATAAATTTCTTGAAAAAAATGTGTATTGCACTATATTTAGCAAATTCCCAGAAACTTGGTGACAACCCAAGTTTTTAATAGTTTTTTTTATTTGTCACGAAGACATTAAAATGTCTTGGAAATGAAGAATGTGTTGCTTCTTGAAGAGAAAACACCGTAAAAACACTGTGTGATGTAACAATCCTTGAAAGTGTGATAGAAGAAATACACAAGATGAGACGTAACAGGAAGTAATTATATATCATTATAAAAGAAACTTTCTTGCTAATTCAGCTACTATGATATGCTTAATTGTGTGGAAATCACTGAAAAAAAAGCACAGAAAATAAACACATGTCTTAAATACACCCCACTTAGCGGAAAAGTAGATCAGTTAAGAAAAAAAGGAGTTCTTTCATTTATTCAAATTGTTAGCTGTAAAATCTGTGAGACTCAGAGTTTAATGGCCAGGGGCAATAAAAGGGCACCTTTGTTTCCCAGAATCCTGTTGTCCTTACGTTCTGGAGAATGCAGAGCCAAAGAAGTACAAACCCATTGGGGACGTACTCTGCAGCTGGAGAGATGGGGTAATAAATGCATCAGGGAGTCTACAATTTAACAATCTGAGCTGGGTTTGGCTACTTTCTGTCCAGAGGCTTCTCAGCAATGTCCACCAGTAGAAGGAAATGAATTGCATATATTAACTCTTCCTTACTACACATCCCTCCCACCTTCCTTTCTACCTCTCTTCCCATTCCGGTGTCTGGGTAAGATAGCAGCAAGTGTTAGGAAAGTGAAGGAAAGACAATGAAGGCAGCATTGAGTACAGACAGGGGCGTCCTTAGATAATTCCTAAGTATCCTGGCACTCTAAATTCTCCTAAAGCATGCTGCATAATCACAAGGACTTCACTTACAGAACATAAATTCAAAGACAATCATATTAAGAAATTTCTGATGGGTTCCAGAGTACATTCAGTTTTTAACACTCAGAGTATGGTGCTCCGTCCACATGTACCTTGCCTAGCCCATGATACTGACCCTGAACAGCGTCCTACCACACCCTGAGAAAGTTCTAGCAGGATATAGAGAAACTAGACTTATGAGTAGAAAAAGAGATATGATAGCACCAGTCATAGAAAAGAACACGCTACTTCTGAGATTGGTATGTGAATGTTTTTATTTATTTGAACTGAGAAATGAAATTATTGTCAAAAGTCATCCTTTCTAGACAAAAGCATTCAATACTAATATCAAAGACCAAATATTCATTATGTTTTAATTATTTTAGTTTTTATTCTTCTCTCATATATTAGATCATGTCCTCAGTTTCCCTTCCTCCATCTCTTTCAAGCATCTTCCCCTCATTTCCTCTTTCCCCTAGATCTATTCCTCCTTCATTTACCTTCAGAACAAGTCAGACTTCCCAGGGATATCAACCACACGTGGTATCTCCAGTTGCAATATGACTAGGCACATTCCTTTATGTCAAGGCTGGATGATTGGACTCAGTAGGAAGACTAGTGCCCCAAAAGCAGGCAGAAAGTCAGAGATGGCCCCACTTCCATGGCTAGGATTCCCACAACAACACCATACTACAGAACTAGAACATGTATGCAGAGGACCTAGCTGACATCCATACATGCTCCCTGATTGTTGATTCAGCCCTCATTACCAGTATGAGGGCAGATTTATGTTAATTAATTGTAGGACTTTCTCAAAATTCTGGAAGGTGAATATTGACATTTATCTCAGTTATCTTTGATTTACTGAAGTTATTCAGGGACAGTGGGTATCAAAATGAGATCATTATGATGAGGCAAAGCAGCTTATGAAAGGTCTTTCATTTGTTTGATGAATATTGGTCATTTTATTTGTCTTTAGATGTTAAATTTTACTTAAGAATTTAATAGGTGAAATAAAGGTAGCATTTATGCTTATGATTGGAAATAAAACAGGCTGAATATTTTTAATACAAGACTATTAACTGTAAAAAATAAGGACACATACTTGCATATGGAAAGCAAAAGTAGCATAAATCACAATAAGATAAGTGGATTGTATTTCTCAAAAGATTGCCTATCTGATTGCATAAAATTAGCATCAGCTTCAGTAATTTTAATGCTGAATTTGACTTCTGCAAAACAGTTTAATTCCTCTTTCAGGAGCTTAGCCTGAAGTATAAAATAAAATAGAGTAACAATGTTTGATCAGAATTAGGGAAGGGGAACATGCTAAATTGTAATAGTTTTATACAAATATGGATCTTAGTTCAAATAAAGTAATTGCTGACTTCAAGAGAAAAGCGCAGGGAAGTAATACTGAAGACTGTCTGAGAGACTTTCGAATCATATGAAGTTGTCTCACCAGGAATCACATAATATAAATGTTAACACTGATATTGAGACCATATGCATACATACCGGGTCATGCTATCAATTTATCAGAATATTGTTTTACTATCATTGCATTTCTCTACAGTAGTGTCAGTTACAAATATCCTATTTAAATTAATTAGTTTACAGTTTGTGGTGTGTGTTTGTGTGTGTGTGTGTGTGTGTGTGTGCGTGTAGACCAGAAGGCAACTTTCACTATTATTTCTCAGGAATTCTCTATCTTAACTTTTTGAGACAGAGTCTCAATTTAATGACAGTATTCAGTTATTTTGGAATGAGACTGTGTGCTATCAAATCCTTATATGTGCCAAATTGTGCTTGTTTCCTCCTTTTATATTTGTTTATAGTTAAGGAAGAAATAAACTAGCATGTTGGGAAAAATTTCTTCTTGACACTGAATAAATGAGAGCAGTACTTAACAATATGTGCTCATGTCGGTGAGCTATTTGGTGTTAATTTCTTCACTGTTATTTCACAATGAATAAGCATCTTTCTCCTTGGGTTTTACACATATGCATATATATATGCATGTGTGTGTATTACAACTTCTCAGCTATCTTAATAGTTGAATTTCATTCTTACTTTTTCATTCTTCAACTTGAATATCAGTTTCTTATTAAAATTTTTAAATTCATATAAAGTTTAGATTCTTCATTTCTCCTGTGATAATAGTCAAGGCATTATTCTAAGTACTGAATCATATGCTTTACTTTTTGGTTGTGTTTTACCACCCCTTTGCTCCTCTAGCTCCATATTTAGCCACTGGTCAAACTTCTAGAGTTACATCATCCTGATGGAGCTTATTTTTCATGGCTTATAATACTTTCTATACCAAACAAGGTAAATTCAAAGATTACAGAAACTCTAAGAGCAAATTATTCCTTTAAAAATGATCAATATCTGTGTATATGTGTATTTGGATGTTTTGCTGCATCTATGTTTGTGCAGGATGCTTGTGGAAACCAGAAAAATGGATACTAGGTTCATTGTTACTGAAATTACAAATGGTTGTGAACTGCCACATGGGTGCTAGGAACTGAACTCAGATCCCCTGGTAAAAAAACAAACAAACAAAAAAAACCAAAAAACCATAATATCTAGAACTACCAAGCCATATTTCCAGTACCAGTAAATAATTGTGTCTAATCTTGAAGAGGCTGACCATATTCAAAGACCTAGGTCTATGTGATCTGGATGGAATGCAGACATGCTCCGGATTACAGTATAATATATCTGAAATACAGACATGCCATTAATATACATCTTTTGCCTAAAAAATGTATGTAAAGTTAGCTGGTAAAAGGAAGCAGCAATGTTGAAGGGGGCATAAAATTGAGTGGCAGACAAAGTAATGAATCAAAGATTTGGCAGAATGAGTCAGATAGGATATGCCCAATAGTCAAGAGAACAGATAGGAAGGGATGTCTCCTTAAGAGAAAGCAGAGAAAAGGAGGCAGTTTTACACAGGACAGTTTTACAGGGACAAGTCACAGGTGAAGACAGAATGAGTCAGAGAATAAAAAGAAGCCAGAAGATTAGAAGCTAGTTTGCATCAGCACGCAGAGGAGTTTGAGATGAGATGGCTGTGTTGAACCAGCTAGCCAACATTCTGAGGAGCTAGGAAGGGTGAGCATGCCTCTGAGACAAAGTTTACATGAGATGAATAAAAGTTACATTTACAAAAATAGCAAAACTGTAAATATATAATCTAAACATAAAAGAAAATAATATAAGTAAAATGAATATATATAATATAAATATAAAACAAAACCGTAATAACAAAACTAAAATAAACAAGAACTGGGACTAGAAAAATATCTCAGTAGCTAAGTTGCTCTTGCACAGGTCCTAGGTTTGGGTCTAGCAACCTTACAATATTTTACAACTGATCATTGACTGAGCACACACTTGTACACAAACATACAGGCAGAAAAAACTCTAATATCTATCTCTATCTCTATCATCTATATCTATATATTTGTGTGTGTGTGTATGTATGTATGTATGTATGTATGTATGTATGT
>NW_021618425.1:0-1996 GCF_004785775.1 Grammomys surdaster | reverse complement strand
GCTCTCAGCTCTAGGACCCCGTCTATTGCAGAACTATGTAAGCACTGTTCAGGCTGCTACGTCTCTGAGATTAGATGTGCATCAATCCTGTTATGTCTAGAAGGCCAGGTTGGTGCTCTCCATTACCTCTGGCTCTTACAATCTTTCATCATCTTCTTCTGCATCTCTTCCTGAGGAGAGAGGTTTGATAGAGACTGTTTAGGACTGATTGTTCTAAGTTTCCTCACTCTCTGCATATTGTTCCACGTGTATCTCTATATTTGTACCTGTCTACTGCAGGAACAAGCTTCACTGACAATTACTGAGCAGGGCACCGATCTATGAGTATATTGGAATATTATTAGGTGTTATTTCATTGCAAAATTCTTTTAAGTTTCCTCCTATGTCCATAACCTATCTAGTCTCAAAGTCTCGGCAACTCGAGAAGCTGTGGGCCTACTCTTTCATGGAGTAGGCCTTAATTCCAAAGAGGTAATGGTTTGTTACTTCTACAACTTTTGTGCCAATATTGAACCAGTGTATCTTGTAGGCAGGTCACCATTGTAGACTGAAATGTTTTAATGGGTTTGTGTTTACTTTTCTCCTCTGGTAGTATGCAGAGTACCTTTTGGTACCAAACAGTAGTCTTTATGGATTAAAGGCTCTAGGAGGCACCAATGTGAGTGGCATCTCTGTGTTCAATGAGCTAAATACAACAGTTTCTTTTTTTAAAAAAAAACTTACCTATACGGTCTCTTTGTAATCCTCCCAAGAACCTGTTAGATAAAAATGACAGTGTGTGTGTATGTGTGTGTGTGTGCACATGTTGCCATTTTTTGATGATTTAATTGTAGCACACCTGGCTTTTATATTGTGGATTTAAATAAAGAAAATTAGGCAAAATAATGAAACCAACCTATTTAACAGATCCTTGGCTCTGAGAAGCAATGCATCCACATAGTTTTCATTCTTAAAAGAATGTAAGAGCATGTCTTTTCTCTATGGCAGAGCTGAATGTTTTGGGGGAGATGGGACCTGTGTTACAAGCCAGAAAGTTCTTGAGGAAAACTTCTATCCCTGTCTTCCTGTGTCAGAAGTACTAGACCCCAGCATGTGGTAGAATTGTGAATATTTGAGCTCAGAGAAAAACAGCATATCAAAAACTCTCTGGGAGTTCATGCAATATATCCTTACTGTTTTTCCATTTTCTAGTTCAGAGACAGGTAGGTGACCAATACTGAAGGAGACCAACAGAGAGTTCTTAGACAGCTCATGACATTGTTCTCTGAATCAACAGATGCTTCTCAGAGGTGCATTACATAAATATACATACAATGCAATAGACACTCAGAAGCCAAATAAAAGAACACACACAAAAAACAACTGTAGAGTCCATTATATGCTGGTTAACTCCTCCCAAACACAAAGCCTACTTAGGTGTTTGTTTTTTTTTAAGTTTTGGGTGGTATTTTATTTTTGTTTTCTTTGTTTCAGAGGGTTTTGTTGTTTTGGGTTTTTGGTTTTTGAGAAAGAACTTAAGTTGGGTGGGTAGGAAGCAAAAGAGGACCTGGATGGTTTTGGGGGAGGGGAAGAATATGATCAAATATATTAAAATTTAAAAATTGTTTTAAATAAAAATATTTAAAAAGAAATTTTGACAAGTTTATACTATATTATATGCAATATTTTGTAATAAAATTTCAAGCTCAATGTTATATTTTCATTCTATTTTTTGACTATTTTATTTACATTTCAGATGTTACCCCCTTTCCCCATTTCCCTGCCACCCAGGAACTCCCTATCCCAACCCCCTCCTCCTGCTTCTATGAGGATGTACCCACACCCACCTGCGCACTCCCACCTCCCTGCTCTCGAATTCCCCCACACTGAGGCATTTAGCCTTCACGACAACAAGGACCTCCTTTCCCATCTCTGCCCAACAAGGCCATCCTATATATCCCAACATATACAGCTGGAGCCATGGGTCCCTCCCTATGTGCTCCCAGGCTGGTGGTTT
>NW_021618424.1:0-3632 GCF_004785775.1 Grammomys surdaster | reverse complement strand
TTTGACCATCCTATGAATCCACATTCCATGACCTTAGCCCCTTGACTCTTAGGAAAAACAGCAAGTACTTTTTTTTTTTAACGTTGCAAATAAATTCAGAGACCTGCCTGCCTTTGTAGCACAAACAATAGATTTAGCTGGGTGGAATCCTGTCCTGAGATTACCATTCTGACCATGCCTGGACCTAAATTCTGTCGGTCCCATGCTGAACTTGAACTCAAGAATCTGCCTGCCTTTATATCTTTCTGACAAGCTGGCTCATAGTGTAGCTGCCTCTGTTCTTTTAGGTTCGTGAAGCCCCTAATACAGTTCATATTGCATCCTTATATTTTGCATAGTTGAGAAATCCTGTTTATATATTTTTGAACTCATCTTTTCAGAGTTCTTTCCCACAGCCTTCAGGGCTGACCTAAAGTCACAGTGTTTATTATTTTTGTTAAGGACATAGACACACCCTTGCCTCCCAGAATTCTGCTGTCTATGACTATCATGGAGTCGTTAATCTTGTCAGAAAGAACATTGTCCCAAAGAAGGAACATAAAGTAAAGAATATATTTTTTTATACAAACAAGCCTCATGCCCATCAATAGTCAACCTATGCCTTGCTGCCTCTGCTCCAGGGGTAAGAAATCATGTCACACCATCCCTTCCACACGGTCATTCAGAATTTGACATGTATGTGTATGCTCATCTGTCTCTGTGTATGTATATGTAAATACATCTGTGCATGTGTTTGTATATCTATTCTGTGTGTGTGTTTACATTTGTCTCTATGTGTGTATATATGAGAAAATCTGTCTATATATATTGTCCATGTGTATGTATATCTCTCTGTATGTGTATACATCTGTCTCTGAGTCTGTGTGCACATGTCTTTGTATGTGCATGCATGTGTGTCTCTGTGTATGTATATCTGCCGCTATGTATGAGTACATCTGTGTATGTGTGTGTGTACGTTTGTCTCTGTGTAGGTATGTGAGAGTACATGTCTATGTGTGTATGTACATCTGTCCCTGTGTATGTGTATATGTATTTTCCTGTGTGTGTGCATGCTCTCTATGGATGTATCTCATGCTTCTAGTTCCCTGGTGGGTCCTCAATTGACACTAAAGTAAAAAGGCAAGGGAAGGCTTAGGGATGCAGGGTAGTGAGAGGGAGCTAGGGAGCCAGAAGGTTATGAAGGAGAGCCAGTTTAAGTTTCCTGTAAAAGTGAGATTTGAGCAGGATGATGGCCAAGAGCAGGTTCCAGTCTTTGTGAGATTTCTGGGTCTATGAAAAAACTTCAGACCTTACTGATGAACAGGAAAATGGTTGTAGCGTTAGATTTCCCTCAGGGTAATATAATCTGAATTTGGGGAGACAGCATTTACATATGTAGCCTAGATTAGCCTCAGAGTCGTGGTCTTCCTGCCTCTGTCTGCCTTTGCTTATTTGTTTATTATAAAGGCCCATATATCCCGTGCTGGCCTTGAACTTGCTATGTAGCTAAAGATGACTTTCAACTTCTCATCTTCTTTCCTGTATCTTCCAAGATCTTGGGTTACAAATGTATAGTGTCATACCTGGTTTATGCTGAGGATAGAACTCAGAACTTTATGTACACCAGGCAAACACTCCACCAACTGAACTACACACAGCTTAGCCTCTGACTTGATTTAAGAGAAGTAGTGTGTGAAGAACAGGGTGGGGCTGGGGTTAAGTGACATACACGCCAGAGCAGAGAAATCTGATGTGCTGTTGGAATAAGCCAGCTGACAAACAGCCTGACATTGAGGCTTAATCTAAATCTTGAAGAAGAGCCTGGCATTTGAGTGGATTACGTAGCACTGGTCAATGTCCACACCATACTAATTAGGAAATATTCTGAATACTCCCTGTCTGGAAGACAAGGAAGAAGGTAGGCGGTGGGCAAATATGGATGTGGAAGCTTCAGACATCTGCGAAAGCACAAGGGTCTAAGAAGCCTCAGCCTAGACAGAAGTTTTCAGAATGAGAAAATGGTTGGTTCAAACTAATGCTAAGTAGCAATAAATAGCTACTGACATATCCCAATCTGGACATGTTCCTGAATACTGTCCATGTACCATGCAAAGAGTTTATTATTTTTCTATCATTCCATCACTGCTACAAAACAGAAAGATCCCAATATAATGACTCGATCATGGCTTATTTGTTCAAGACTCTGCGGATTGGCACTTTTGAACTGGGAAACTTTACCTCTGCTCCATATGGTGACAGCTGGAGTCACACATATGGCTACAGCCACTTTGCAAGACAGCAGGGGCTGGCTAGACTCTGATATCCCATTGACTGGCTTAGTGGTTGACTGATAAAACAGGGCCAACAAGTATCTCAGACTCCAGCAGGCTAAGCCAGGCTTCTTCAGGTGGTGGCCAAGTTCTACAAGGCAGTAAGCAAATAAATGCAAAACATGATGTGTGTGAGGGTTTCAAATCTCTGTGCTATTGGCCAAATTAGACCTCATGGCCAAAGCTAAAACTTACATTGCAAAGGATATCTCAGGTTGAGGATGCATGGTTCACTGAGTTTGCCATTAATCCACTACCATCTTTATTAAAAACCTCATGTATTAGATACTGTCTCATTGCCCTGACAAAATACCCAACAAAAGCTTATTAAGGGAGGGTGCATCTTGGTTCACAGTTTGAGAGTATCGTTCATCAGAGTGGGGGCATCATGGCTACTGTTGGTCACATTGCATCCAGTCAGGAAGCCAAGAAAGACGAACGTGAGCACTGGTATTCATCTCTCCCTTATTCCTTTTTACTCAGTCCAGGACTATATCATGTAGAATGGGCTGTCCATATTTAGGGAGGGTCTTCTATCTTAGTTAGCTCAGTCTAGAAACTTCCTTACAGATATTTATCTCCTAAGTGGTTCTAGGTCCTGTCAAGTTAACAATCAATATTACGTATCCCATCCTGTGATGTAGGTACGATTAATATCCCCCATTTTTAGATAGTTCGGATAGTATGTATCTGTAGTCTCAACTACTAGGGAGGCAGATGTGGGAGGATTATTTGAGTCCAGGACTTTGGAGTCAGCATGGGATATGAAGGAAGACCCAGTTGAGGTGAAGTCAGGGATTCCCTTCTTTAGGTTGAGAAATTTGAGCCTAGTAAGGCAATAAATGGCTCATAGCTAGCACAGGGCAAAGCCAAGATGTGAGGTGCACACTGTACTCTGAATTGCTTTGCTGTAGGACAGGAAAGCCACAGAAGGTGTGACTAGAGGGGTTAGAAGGGACCTTGAACTCTAGCAAGTCCTCCTCTCCAGGTGACTGATGCAGACTCCACGGGCTGGGTAAGCCTTAGACGACAGTGGGTGGAAGATCTGTGGGCTGGGGTTCCTGGGGAAAGAAAAAGAAAAGAAAGAAAGAAAAGCTTCAAATAAAAAATAGCATCAGAGTCATGGGCTGGGAGAAAACCCTGAATCAAACTACAGAAGGCAGATGGTGCCAGAAATAGAAGTCATCCCAGAAGGAGGTCAAGAGAACGGAGCAGAAACTTGTGTGGCATGCAGCTGCCGAAGGACTCAACTCTCATATCGCCTGTCTGGGATGAAGGTGTGCCTGAAAAATCAACAACTGGTGTTGGAACGATTTCCTGGGA
>NW_021618423.1:0-3579 GCF_004785775.1 Grammomys surdaster | reverse complement strand
ACCAGTTTCAATAGTGATAAATAGTTTTCCTTCACAAGCCTGACTGCGTAGGGGTTGATGTCAAAAGTATCCCCTCTCCAGGAAAAACACATCGGGATGGGTATGGCCCTCATGCCTCACTGGACAATGACAGGGGGACTGGAGCCGTTACAAGGTCCCCTTCAATTACTGGAGGTCAGGCCTCTATCCCTGCCTTTGCAAGATTAGAATTGCCACAGCCCTTCCATACTTAGAAAAGGGAGGAGATGTCAGGGGCAGCCCTGCTTACACACTGAAGGCCTAAAATCAACCATAGGCCTAAAATCAGCAATAGGCCTGTCATACATGTATACTAACACCAAGTCTTGGGTCTCAGTGGCAAAACGTTGAAACAGATGGCTATAAGCTAATGTAAAGAGGCAGCTTTTGTGGAAATCTACAAGCCTGAGTAGTCACAGACCTTGTAAATAGGTAGCCATGGCAGACAATAGCAACTTAGATAAGGTCAAGCGAGTCATAGGCAGAGTCAGAGTGACTTGTCCCCTGAACCTTCACCCAGCCGATACCCAGTTCTAAAGATATCTGTATTCCCCCTGAACACCCAAACTCCAGTGTCATTCCCTTCCCCACATCTTGCCTTTCTGTGTTTATAACCCCTGTGTGAATGAGTTACAATTTGAGAAAAAATAAATTATATGAATATATATATTTGTGTGTGTGTGTGTGTGTGTGTAAAGAAAACAGTAATGACAGCCATAGTGTGGGATTGTACATTGCAGTGTTAAGTACATCACAAGCAGAACTTAACTGGCAGATAAGAAGACAGCAGGACACTTTACTGGAATCATGTTATGAAGAGACCCTAATGCAGATGAAGTTGGGTAGGGATGAGTGGGTCATCTCTCTGTTTAAATTTATTTAAATGTACCCAGGAAATGATTTGTTTCCTGAATCATGGGCCCAGTCTTAGTTTTTGGTGATCATGATCCTAGAATTCAGTACTAGCGTTTAAATCACTATTGTGAAAATCATATAGGCCAAAGAAGGAACCAGACCTGGAGCTTCAGGAAGAAGCTTCGTCGTCTCTGGGGCTACTGGATTCTGAGAACCAGCAGAAGGCCAGTAATAAGAACCCAGGTGAGGTGGTCTCTGTGGTTCCTGAACCAAAACCACTGCTTTCCCACTGGGCCAGGGAACCATCCTTTGGGACTCTGGGGTGCCTGGACTCCTGCCCCCTAGCTCTCTAAGAGCCTCAAACTCCCATCTTAGAGTGAGAGGTTGGTGTTCCGGTTCCTACAGGTCCTTTAAATAGGACCACCCAGATCCTTGGAGCCACCTTTTGTCTATGTGTGCAGCTAGCTCTTGATGAGCACTCCTTTTGTGCCCCAGAGCCTGCTCTCGCTCCATGAGTAACATGTCTGCTTGGTGGTTATTCCAGCACATGGGTGGGCCTCCAAACTCAGGGTTAGGAAGTTATAATGCAGGAGGGAAGGACTGGGAAGGGGAAACTGAGGTCACATGGTAAGATTTGGGATGGGCTGGCAGGGATAAATATGAAATTATTCACATTTAAATGTTGGCAACATGGGTTCTGTTTGTTTAATGAAGTATTATTGGGTTGGAAAACACACCTGTGGGTTATGTGGAGCCTTGGTTGATAGGATAAGACGCATCCTACCTACTGCTGCTTGGTCCATGGGTCATATATCTTCATGCTGGCCTCCACAAACAGCCTTGTTGTCTCCTCACAGCACACTGCCATGTTATCTCTGGCCTCAAGGGAGTCATTAAATCTATGTCCTAATCACTGAAACCAAGGAATTCATGGAGGAGGCAAGATTGTTGCCAGCGGGGTTTTCAAACCCGACTCTAGGTAGATTATGAAGTAGGACCCACTACTGTTTCACACATGCACTAAAGAGCCCGGGTTCTGGTGTTCCTCTGAGAAGAGCCTCAACTGCAAGGGTTGAATGTAAGTATAAGATGCTAACTGAGAGTTAACTTCTCTGTTTCTTTCACTAGCAAACTGGTAGCCACCACAGCTCTTAGACAAGTGGACAAGCCTGACAATACAGGGTCCAATAATTTGGACAGGTCTAATACACTGTGATTCCATGGGCCTAAAGGGTGTGGTTCCACACCCTTTGCAGTAGTTTTTGTTTCATAGGCCTGTGCATGAAAAGGTTTGGAGGTATCTGGAAGTGCTAAGTTTGGAGCCAAAACCACCTGTCTTTAAAGTCTCAAAGATGATTCATTCCAGAACAGAGGATCAATGCCCTCATTTGTGCTGTTTTTTTTTGTTATTGTTGTTGGGAGTTTTTTGTAATGATTCCTTCTATTTCTATAGGGCTTATCAGACTCTTTCTATAGTTGACCTTATCTTGGTTTAAGTTGGGTATGCAGTATCTGTCTATAAAATCACCTGTTTCTTCTAGATTTTCCAGATTTGTTGAGTATAAGGTTTTCTAGTAAGACATGATGAATTTTTAATTTCCTGTTTCTGCTGTTATGTCTCCCTTTTCCTTTCAGATTTTGTTAATTTGGGTACTGTCTCAGTGCCCTTTATTTAGTATAGCTAAGGGTTTATCTATCTTGCTGATTTTCTCAAAGAACCAGCTCTTGCACTTGTGGATTCTTTGTATCTTTTTGTTTCTATTTGGTTATTTTCAGCCCTGAGGTTGAGTATTTCCTGCTATCTACTCCTCGTAGATAGGTTTGCTTCTTTTTGTCCTAGAGATTTCAGGTAAGCTGTAAGGTTGCTGGGATAAAATGACCCCAGATTCATGATGAAAGCCCTCAGTGCTCTGCAGTTCCCCTGTAACACTGCTTTTCTTGTGTCCCAAAAATTTGGGAATGCTGCATCTTTGTTTTCATTGAATTATAGAAAGTCTTTCTTTATTTCTTCCCTGTGACCCTGATTATAACAATCCTTCTGTTTCCTAGTTAGGACAGACTTGCTTTGGCCCTGATTAGGACAAATCTAATGGAAGACAGGCAGGCTTTGTGGTACAAGAGAAGGATCTACCCCATTTGCAGAGGAATGTGCAAACTGGAAGAACTCTTCAGATCAGGCAGAGCAGGATAGATCCCGCTGATGCTGGATTCTGTAGGATTTCCAGCTGGTATGTTTATTGGGATGGGTGTCTTAACTAAGACTCTGGTTATAGCAGATCACCTGGGATATAAACAAGCTCGGGGATCCAGGGTCAGGATCTGCCTGAGTTGCAGATGGAGGTACAGACCTCAGGGATGATGGAGTTCAGAGAGTGGGGATATGTCCTCAGTCAGCTGGGCTCTGTGGTGATCCAAGCTTGGGTACCTATTCTGGCAGGTGTCTCACATGTGTCTCTGATTACCACAGACCACTGGGATACAGGTGATCTGTGAGGTGTGGGAGGGGACCAGGCATGCTGATTGACCTGGGGAGATGTGAAAACTCAAATGCTAGACTATACTTTTGGAGACTCCTCTTTCGAGTATCTGGAAGGCTGTGGCTCACTATCATAGAAGATGATGTTAACTTTCAGTATATGTAAATATTTCCATGCCTACACTGGGTAGGGATAATGGGACACACCAGTAACATGTGGTTCTTTTCCC
>NW_021618422.1:0-5492 GCF_004785775.1 Grammomys surdaster | reverse complement strand
CTATCTATCTATCTATCTATCTATCTATCTATCTATCTATCTATCTACCATCTATCTCCCTGTATATATTCTAATAAAAATTTTTAAAAAGATTATAAATTTAGGAGTTAGGAAGGAGTGGGAAGTGTGAGTGGGATTGGAGAGAGACTGAAAGAAACAAGTAGATATAGTACACATATATTAGATAAAGAAAACTAAAAGAAACTGCATCCATATAACTACACAAAATAATAAGAACAATGTAGGATTACATAGAGATGTTTCTAGTATTCTCATGTAAGGAGGAATAACTGAGAAGCCAGAATGTAGGTCACAGTCAAACTACATAAGTTCATCAAAATATTGAGATGGAATCACAAGTGCTTCAGACCACTGCTAATCCAATTTCATGTTGTCACTAGGGCTTCTAAGCAGTAACTAAAATTTAGATGTGAAGGAACTGTATATCCCAGGCCCTATTTAGAAAAGTGTCTAGAGAACTCCAAATGTGCCATAAGTCAGAGAAGAAAATTCCAAATAGAAACATTTTAACAATTCAAATGAATAATAATAATACATTGAATAAGTATCTAGAAAAAAACTTAAGTTTTGATTGTACACTTCACCGTAAAGGAAACATAACAGGACTAGTCAAACACATATGAAACTTCACACCATGGACCTATTTACTTCAGTTCTGTTTGCCAGCAAACCATTTCAGCTTTTCATACAAATATTTATGAAACCACTCAAAATGCAAAAAGGAAAGAGGGCAGTGTACTGCGAAATACACTTTATCTGCCGGGGTACTAAAATTTAGATCGAGAAGTGAATACAGGACAGGGTAGAATATGGTGATAGAAAACTGGTAAGGCAAGAATAGATATGTAAAATAGTCAGAGATAAAAGAATCAGAGAAACAATAGAAATGAAGTACTAGAAGTAAAACATGATGGAAAACGGCTTTGAAGATTTTGTTTGAAAATTGGACATGGCTGAAGAAAGAATGAGTATGAAAAATATGAATAGCAACTTCACATTTCAAATGCAAAGATAAAATATTAGAATATCTTAAAATGAGGAGATAATTATGGGGATGAAACAAAAGTACAACAACAACAACAAAAATCTGAGGGGGTGGTAAGAGCAGAACTTGTACTTTTAAAAGTGTTTTAGTAATAATGATTGTGAATTTTCCAAAATTTACATTAGATAATAAAATGGAAAAGCAAGAAATTCTGGAGAATGAAAAAAAATTACTAAGAACTGTTGGGAGCCTGCACCTAGCAGAAAGTGGCTATCATCTTTGCAGCCATCTCAAGCCATATACCCTGACAAGAGACTTGTTTTTCAACAGCCCACAACAGCTGAGCACACTCTGATAAACATCTTGCTTTTCTCACATATCTTGTTTTGCTGTTCAGTGCCTCCAGCATTAAGGTGCATGTGGTATCCATGCTGCGAAGCATGTGGCATAGTGCCTTCAGCTGTGTTCCCCTGCTTGTCCATGGATGCAAGGCACATGATAAAGTGTATAAATACCCAGAATTTTTTTTAAATAATCGGGGCTTGATCAAACCCTCTGTCTTGTCTCCATTCTTCGAGTCTCTTGCCCCTCCATCTCCACTCTCTCTCTTGCTAGACCCTGACTCATGGACATGGGTAGCAGCTCAGGCCAGGACAAAGAACAAAAAATCTCAGACAAAGATGTCTTCAACAAAGGCCATGCTAGTAAAGGAAGTCTAGAGAGAATATACATGGAAATCCTTGCCTTTGACTGTCAAAGACTTTTGGCTTGTCTTTAGAAATCAGTCCACAGAAAATGAGTAGCAGGTAGTATTTAGTGTTGAAATATGGAATCTCTAATTGCAAAGTTCATGTTCAGATAATTTTCCAACACATTGTCTGAGAAATATCTCAGAATAACAAAAGGAATTTGAGGTAAACAGAGATTATAGACCTGGAGAGAAGTCAGTTAGTACTTGTATTCATGTGTGTGGTTGTATGCACATGTGCTTTAGATTTGCTTGCATGTATGCTCACAAGCAAGTGGATACTGAATATCTTCTTGAATCACTCACTACCATAACTTTGTGAAATATCATTTGCTGAACCTGGAGCCATTTGTTCCCCTAGACCAGCTGAGTGACACACTGCAGAGATTTGCCCTTCTTCATCCCCATGGATAGATAGTGTTGGGGTTACATGTATGTTCTGAGGTTTGAGGTTATATTTTACTTGGATCCTGGGAACATGAATTCTGGCTCTCCTATTTGCGAATGAGAGTTTATAGACTGATCTTTATCCCAGCCTCTGTGCTCCCTGTTGTGGATTGACTAAATACTTGCATTATTGGATTTCCAATACTGCTTGAGAATCCCACATGTAAGGTGCTGAGGTGTAGGGAGCCGCGGCGGGTGCTGGCAAAGTCCGCCATCGCTAGATGGCGCTATCAGCCATAATTCTTCCTAGTAAACAAGTAAATTGCGCATGTGCCATGGTAAAAGCCCACCAAAGTTAAAGCCCATCCGAGTAAGCAGCCAATCAGAGGTGAATACACCGCTCTAGGGTATATAGGAGTGCTTTCCCAGGCCTGGGGGTCTTCTTCCACCATTTTGGTTTTTGGGAATAAATGTGTTCTTACGGAAGGATTCTGGTGTGTGTGTGCGTGTGCGTTCTTGCTGGCAAGACAATTACACGCGCGCCGCACACTGAGGGTTCCTGCCTCCAGTTGGTTCTGATTGGTAAATAAAGTTTGCAGTAGCCAATGGCTGGACAGCGAGACAGAGGTGGAACTTTAGGATTCCTGCTAAAGGGAACCAAAGAAGAACTGAGAATGACTATTCCAGGAAAGGAATAAGATGCAGGCTTGAGAGCTGCTGAAGACCGAGTACCAGTCATGTAAGAACCGGGGAAAAGTGGCCCCAGATTCCCCTCCTCAATTGTGTCTAGGACAGCAAGCATAGAATATAGATTTTAGAAAGTAATAACTCAGGAGTATCACAAGGGAGGTGTTAGCAATGTGGAAGTTTGGGAGTGGCCCAGTCATTGAGCTGATTCAGGCATATTAAATATAAGACTGCATATGTGTGTGTTTCATTCAGGAATCCAAAACATTGGGGTGGGCAACATGAAACTCACACCTCCACTGTAGAGTAGAATAGAGCAGTTTAATCAAGTACAGCTATACCCTTTCTTAAAACAAAACAAAATGAAACAAATATCCTTCCCAAATAAAATGTTATAAAATATTTGGACACAAGATAAATATACAGATTTACATTTTTAGAAGGAAAGTATTAGAGAATCAGTGAGGCACTCTTGTTAATAATAATAACAATAACTTAACCAATTAAATTAGCAAGCATGACAAACCCAAGCCCCAGAGCTCAGTGATGAACAGTTTGTTAAACAGTTGCTAATGCTTCAAACAGCTTAATACTTATGACTGTTTTCTCAGATAATTGTCCTTTAGTGAAAAAACATATGCCTAAGATAATGATTTTCTTTCCTGTCCAATTTCTCAAGTAATATTAGCAGAAATTCATTTCTAAATTATAGCTACAAATAATTCATTACTAAGATTCTTTGCCCCTTTTCCATCATAGATGTTTTTCATGATGGCTAGTGTATGCCTGAAAGGGGAGGCATTTCCAAACTCTATATTTCCTTTCTGTATTTACCTATGTAAAAGTTTTTTTACTTAGTGCTATTTGCTTGTTTGTTTTCATGCATACATGTGTGCACATGTTCATGTGCATCTATATGTGTGTATGAGGCCACGCGCATGCAGGTGCTGGTGGATAGAGGAGAGGTTATTGGCTCCCATGTGTTCGAAGTGAACACTTCTGGTTGTGTCATGCTATGCAGACTCACCTGATGTTTTGCTGAAGTAGACTCATGTAATGTCTTTGTAAGATAAGACTCATGAGAGCATATGCCATGTTTGGAGAGAGTATAATTAGGACTCAACAGTGATGGGACACTTGCATAGCTAGGCATGCAATGCTTCCTTGGTCTCCAGCCTTTGCTTAGTTGAGAGAGGCAAGACAGAAAACTTCTTCAGGTCTCCCAGCTGGTTCTTGTCCCTCTTGTTAACTAGTGCTAATTTGGCAGGGACCTGGCTGTTTCTGCTGGATCTTCCTACCACTGCTGATTCATGTTTTGTATCTTGACACTACTGAACTGGACTACTGGTATCCTGACTAGAGATTGTTATCACCCCAACGAACTACTTCTGAACAGGTCCATATCTGCTTGTCCTATTTACCACCTTTTCTCCCCTACCTTTTGGGGCTAGAAGGGGAATTGAAGCATTTTTGGAACACTTACTAAAGTAGGTTTTGAAAAATCTAAGCCAACACCAATGGCTGCAGTAAGTAGGTTGGAATGACCAAATGTGAGTAGGGTAATTGAACCTAGGTTCTCTGCATGAGCAGAATGTGTTCTGCTGATCTCTCTGCAACCCCTGTGTCAAAGTTTCAATGTAAGAATTTAACATTGAAAAATATTCGAACTTCCAGTCTGGGCCCAAGCATAGAGCAGGTCACAGGCAGCAGCTCTGTACCCAACCCCAGAAAACTGAGAGAAAGAGGGACTCCCAGGAGCTTGAACTCAGGCAGCATCCCAGGTAAGGAAAAAGCAACACTTGCCCCAAACAGGGAGCAACCGGGACTCACTGGGACCCAGGAATTCAGTCCTGGCCCAGAGCGCGGGCTCCATCCCTCCATCCGGTCTGGGCCCGAGCACTTGGCAAATCCCGGGAATCAGCTCTGCACCCAATCTCACAGAAACCAGAGGAATGGGGCTCCCAGGAGTTCTAACCCAAGCAGTATCTTAGGCTAGGAAGCGGCAATACTTGCCCCAATCAGGGAGCAACCAGGACCCACTAGGACCCAGGAATCCACTCCTGACCGGGAGCCCGGACCCCTTCTGGTTTCCACCTGAGCACTGAGCACATCTTGGGCCTCAGCTCTAACCCCAGCAGCAAAACCCATCTCAAACACTTCTGACACAACCTAGACATTAGGAAAGAGAGGCCCCAGTCAGAGACAGCACAGGTAGCACAAAGGTGATCCAGATGGCAAAAGGCAAGTGCAAGAACACAAACACCAGCAACCCAAGGTACTTGCTAACATCAGAACCTAGTTCTCCCACATTAGAAAGTCCTGAACTCCCCATATCAACCAGGAAAGCAAGAACCAGATCGAAAATCACTTCTAATGATGATGCTAGAGGACTATAAGAAGGAAATAAATAACACTATCAAAAAACTTGAGGAGAACACAGGAAAACAGGATGAAGTCCTTAAAGAAACACAACAATCCTTTAAAAAATTACAAGAAAACACAAACAAACAGATGAAGGAATTGAACAAAACCATCCAGGACATAAAAATGTAAGTAGAAACAATAAATCACAAAGGGAGGCTACCCTGGAGATAGAAAACCTAAGAAAGAAATCAGGAGTCATAGACACAAGCATCACCAACAGAATACAAGAGATAGAAGAAA
>NW_021618421.1:11223-14141 GCF_004785775.1 Grammomys surdaster | reverse complement strand
GTTTTTTTTTTAATTTCTTTTTTTTTTTTTTTGAACATGAAATGCTTTTTTATAGCATGTTTTACAAGGGGAGGGGGTAAGAGGGTCCATGTGGTGGAAAAGTACAAAATCTTCTTGGCCTGTGCCTTGAAACATGTCATGGTCTATATGGTACACTGCCTTGAATTATGATCTACCTGCAGTTCTTCAGAAGATATGGTACACTGCTTGAGTTATGGTCTCCCTGCTATTCTTAAGAAGACATGGTACTCTGCTTTGAGTCTATCTGCAGTTGCTAAGCAGGATCTTGCAGCTGCCAAGCTTCAGAGGACATTGTGCAGGTGGGGAAAGGTAGGGGGTAAGGGTAAGGTCGAGGGTCCTGGCTTCTGGCATCTCCCCCTTCTCTGTTTAGTTAGAGAAGGCTTCTTATGTTCAATCCCAACTATGTGAGTTTTGAATTTGGATGTCTAATTATGGGGGGTCTTAGACAAGTTCACAACCCCAAAACACTGATGTGAGACAAGTCACATCGATGGTCGAAGGCTTTAGGCTGTCGACGATGGGCAACGTCAAGGGACTCTGATGTGGGTGAAAGGAGGGTGAGAGCCCTGTCTTAGGCCATGTAGGCTGCACCCACTCCCAGCACCACGCACTCCTTTTCGGCTGCATTGGGTGGGCCCCTGGGAAGTGGACCTACAATAATCCCGTCATTGGGCTAACTCACAGCCATCCTAGTCTCTTGTAAATGTTCAATTTACCAACCATTTGTCAGTTTGGGGTGTAATATTGTCATAAAGGAAGGCTCCCCAATGTTAGCGGCCATATCAAGGGTGGCCTTGGTTTAGGAAAAAGCCAATTTTTGTTGTGGTGATCAAGAGGCCAAGCTCTCTAGCGAGAGAAATGAGGGCAAAGCCAGGCATACCAGGAACCCTTCTGGAGGGTGTGGAAGTCTAGGGGTCGTCCGTAGGGGGAGGCAGGGGAGCTGACAGCTGTGTCAGTCTCCTGCGGAGTCACTTCTGGATCCTCTGCAATTTTCAGCTGATGGTAATGAACTTCAACTGCCTTCTTGATGGCAGCATCAACCTGGTTCCTTGGACGACAGGTCACGGGCGATGATCTCTGTCTTGCTCAATCTTGATGTCGTGCGCACATCCTCTCAATGAGGGTCCGTCCGGATGGGTCCGTGCCTCGAGCCCCACGTCTGGGTGCCACTTGGCCCGACCGGCAGGTCCTGGTTATTCGTGGGGGCGAGGAGGACTGGAACCTGCTATTCTTCAGAAGATATGGTACACTGCTTGAGTTATGGTCTCCCTGCTATTCTTCAGATGATATGGTACACTGCTTTGAGTCTATCTGCAGTTGCCAAGCAGGATCTTGCAGTTGCCCAGCTTCAGGGGACCTTGTGCAGGTGGGAAAAGGTAGGGGGTGAGGGTAAGGGCGAGGCTCCTGGCTTCTGGTCCATCTGGGTTAGAACTTCTAATAGCAGGCATCACGGGTGATTCAATTTTACCTGGGATGCTGCGTGAGTTCAAGCTCCTGGGAGTCCCTGTTTTTCTTGGTTTTCTGCGGTTGGGTACGGAGCTGCTGCCTGCGACCTGCTCTAGGCTCGGTCCCAAACCGGAAGTCCTCACATAAATTCTGTCTAAAAAAAAAGTTCACACTAGAATGAAGGTATCACATCTCATTAAAATTATTCCTGTAAACTGGAACATGTATTTATATACTTTAAAGATTTGGGAACCAACCACAGCTCCCAGGGTCTAAACCACCAGCCTGGGAGCACTTAGGGAGGGATCCAGCGCTTCAGTTGAATATGTAAGAGTGGAGGGCCCTGCTGGGCATAGGTGGAAGAAGAGAACCTTGACCTCATGAAGGCTGGATGCCCCAGGGGGTGGGAATTTTGAGGGTGGGGAGGTGGGAGTGGAGGGGGTAGATAGAGGTTACATCCTCAGAGAAGAAGGAGGAGGGGTGAGGGGATTGGGGGTTCCGGGGTGGGTGGGGGATGGGGTAAGGGGACAACATATGAAATGTAAATTAAACATCCAATAAAAATAAAATCAAAAAAAAAAGATTTGGGAATATAAGTTTCTCTCACCTTAACTATTTAGGAAAATTGCAAGGAACTAGAATTTAACATTCATTGACAAAAAAACTCATAATATTTCCTGAATATGAAAAAAATATATCTCTACTCTTCATTATCAAGTTTAATTGATGTTAAAAGGAACAACTTGCCACATGAAAGGTCTACACATACAAAACTTTGTGGGTTAATTCATTACAGTGTAACCTATTATAAGGAATTGTAAATGTCTAGTAAACTCAAATCGAGATAATGACCTGCATTATTAAATCACTCATGATTTAGAGGTCATCATGTGAAGGTCTTCAATGAACATAAGAACATTGTAGACTAATGCATCCTGCTTTACATTCACAGATAATTGTGTGTTAAGATAAGATGCTTTCCCAGACAGGTTTCCCAGCTATACCTTCTTAGCTGATTGTTCAACTGCCATTGAATGAGTTAGAGATAAACAGATTTTTAAAACATAAATGTCCAATATATATTTATACCAGTTTTTATGCATTGATAAATTATTAACACAGAATTACCTGGTCTGTAATGTATTTCCCCATCATTCAGAAAGAGTTCAAACTATCCAAACCACCAATAAGAATAATGACATTGGTGTTAATTAATGATGACAGAAAGAACTGTTAAAATAAGAATTTGAAAAGATAACAATTAAAAATAAACAGTAATATCAATTGATAAATATTAAAACCATCATGTCTATATTGATATAACTGCCAATACATAGAACAAAATTTTAAAAATTAAAGTAAAACTAATAATTAAAAGAGTTAATAAAATTGTAGAATCTTTCAGTAAAGAAGTAGAATCTGTTTTGGATAGTAGATATCCTGTTTAGTTA
>NW_021618421.1:0-11123 GCF_004785775.1 Grammomys surdaster | reverse complement strand
TTGTTTGTTTGGTTTTTTGTTTTGTTTGCTTTTCTTCTTTTTTTAATTTTTTTATTGGATGTTTTATTTACATTTCATATGTTGTTCCCTTACCCCATCTGCCACCCACCCAGGAACCCCCTATCCCCTCACCCCTCCTCCTTCTTCTCTGTGGATGTAACCTCTATCTACACCCCCCCACTCCCACCTCCCCACCCTCAAAATTCCCACCCCCTGGGGCATCCAGCCTTCATGAGGTCAAGGTTCTCTTCTTCCACTTATGCCCAACAGGGCCCTCCACTCTTACGCATTCAGCTGAAGCCCTGGATCCCTCCCTAAGTGCTCCCAGGCTGGTGGTTTAGACCCTGAGAGCTGTGGTTGGTTGGTATTTTTGCTCTCCTCATGGTGCCGCAAATCCTTTCAGCTCCTTCAGTCTTCATTCTAACTTCTCCATTGAGAACCCCATGATCAGTTCAATGGCTAGTTGTGAGCATCTGCCTCTGAATATGTCAGAGTCTTGAGGACCTCTGAGGAGACATCCATATCAGGCTCTTATCAGCATGCACTTCCTGACTTCCACATCAGCATCTTCCTTTGGTGACTGCACATGAGATGGATACTCAGGTGGAATGGTCTTCAGACGGCCCCTCCTTCAGTTTCTGTCCCTCACTTTGTCTCCATATTTGCTCCCTTGAGTATTTTGTTGCTCCTTCTAAGAAGGATCGAATCACCCCCACTTGGTCTTCCTTCTTCATGAGCTTCATATGGCCTGTGAGTTGCATCTTGGGCATTTCAAGGTTCTGGGCTAATATCCGATAATCAGTGAGTGAATACCATGTGTGTTCTTTTGTGATTGGCTTACCTCACTCAGGATGATAATTTCTAGTTCCATCCATTTACCTAGGAACCTCTCAAATTCATTGTTTTTAATAGCTGAGTAATACTCCATTGTGTAAATGTACCACATTTTTTTGAATCCATTCCTCAGTTGAAGGACATCTGGGTTCTTTCCAGCTCCTGGCTATTATAAATAAGGCTGCTATGAACATAGTTGAGCATATGTCCTTGTTATATGTTCGAGCATCTTCTGGGTATATGCCTAGGAGTGGTATAGCTGGATCCTCAGGTAATGCTATGTCCAATTTTCTGAGGAATCGCCACACTGATTTCCAAAGTGGTTGCACTGTCTTGCAGTCCCACCAACAATGGAGGAGTGTTCCTCTTTCTCCACACCCTCGCCAGCATCTACTATCACCTGAGTTTTTAATCTTAGCCATTCTGACTGGTGTGAGATGGAATCTCAGGATGGTTTTGATTTGCATTTCCTTGACAACTAAGGATACTGAACATTTCTTTAGGTGCTTCTCGGCCATTCAAGTTTCTTCCGTTGAAAATTCTTTGTTAAGCTCTATACGTCATTTTTTAATAGGGTAATTTGGTTGTCTGGAGTCTAATTTCTTGAGTTCTTTGTATATATTGGTTGTTAGCCCTCTATCAGATGGATTGGTAAAGATCTTTTCCCAATTTGTTGGTTGTCATTTTGTCCTATTGCCATTGTCCTTTGTTTGCTTTTCGAGACAGGATTTCTCTTTATAGCCCTGGCTGTCCTGGAACTCACTCTGTAGACCAGTCTGGCCTCGAACTCAGAAATCTGCCTGCCTCTGCCTCCCAAGTGCTGGGATTAAAAGCATGCGCCACCACTGCCCGGCATCCATGTTTTATTAAAAGTTTTTTTTATTATACAATATATTCTGAGTATAGATACTTCTCCCTCTATGATTTCCAGTTCCTCTCTACCTCCCCTCCACAAGGATCTACTCCTTTCTGTTTCCCATTAAAATATGCAAGACTTCTAAGAGACTACAAACAAAACAGAATGTAACAAGATAAAACAAAGACGATAACATAAGTGTTGAAGAAGGCAAAGTAACAGAAAAGAAGAGATAATCGAGAGAAGTCACAGGAGTCCCGCATGTTCACACTTTCAGGAGTACCATAAAAATACTAACAGAAAGTATATTATACACCTGGGGCAGACCTGTGTACACCCAGTGCTTCCTGCTTCAGTCAATGTGTGCTCACATGAGCTTTGCTCAGTTGACTCAGGGTGTCTGGTTTTCCTGTTGTCCTCCATCTGCTCTGGCTCTTACATTCTCTCTGCCTTCTCTTCCTCTGAGGTCCTTGAGCCCTGAGGGAAGGGATTTGATAGAGACCTCCCATTTAGATCTGGGTGCTCCTTGGTTTCACTCTCTGTGGCTGTGTCCGTATTTGCTCTCATATGAAGCTCTTATGATGTTTGTTTTCATTTAAAACAATATTTGCTAGTTCATTGGTGGTTACTATGGAAGTCAGAGAGACAAGCTTCCAGCAGTTAGTCTAATCACTTCTAAGTTTGAGATATCTTGTTAGAAAGAATCAAACAAATGGAGGCTGCCATTCAGAAGGACTAGATGCAATGAGGAGACTTCTATAAAACTTAACAGAGATTTTCTTTTCTGTCATCCATGTACACTTCTATGGTAGAGAAGTGCAAACCAGAAACACCTAGCTCGTAACACTTCTTCAGGATAATCGCAGAAAGCTAGGAGCAGAGCCAGTTGACTAACTGATACCATATCATAAACTGGACTTTCTGAAGGGAAAATAAGAACACAGGTCAGGACAGTGCTTGGTAACAAGTAGACAAACCCACAAGGCGTAATGAGGGTTGCATCTCTGTGAAAATAAAACTATTCAAGCGGATGAACCTACTTATTTGACAAAGAGTTTATGGAAGCTGGCAGGAATTACTCTGTAAATAGGGATGAAAATGAACCTTACTTTGAGAGGAAACAAGTTGTTAGGTCACCTAATGAACAGAGTGCCTATCTTCTAAACAACAAAGATATTTCATATCTAAATGTATCCAAAAGATATACATATATATTTATTATATCATTGCACACGCACATGTTTTTTCTAGATACCATAAGATAAAAATACATAATTCTTAATCATTGGAAAGCAAACATTGAAAATAGGTTAGGTAAGGTATATCACTTATACGATTTTTCAATGTAAATGGTTGCCGTTTATGAATGAGATGTTGTAAAACGTTCATTTTTAAATTGCCAACTGTTTCATCAGTTGACAACCAAGAAGTTTTCAAATGAGAAGACTGATTTAGCAATTCTTTTCTTGACTTCCAAATCAGCTATGGCTGTTTGTAATGTAAACATTTGCTACTTTGTTTGTCTTTTCAATATATGCTATGACATACGTAGGTATGTATAATTTCAGCCCTGAGATGAACACAGAAAAAGTATATGGCAGATTGAGAGTTGAACTGTATGTATGTACCCATGTTTAAAGGAAGACCTAAGTAGGCTTTCTGCAGGAATGACAACAATGAGAACAAAGTCCCTGTGTAGAGAAATGAAGCAATTTACAGCCACATGAAATCACACATTTCATTTCTATTTTTATTTTTTACTTACTCACTTTACATCACACTCATTGCCCCCTTCCCTGTCAGCCTCTCCCACAATCCTTCCCCCATCTTCCTCTTGCCTTCCTCTGCTGAGTAGGTGGGCCCCCTGGGTATGCTCTCACCCTGGCACTTCAAGTCTCTGTGAGGCTAGATGCTTACTCTCCCACTGAGGCCAAACGAAGCAGGCCTCTTAGAATATAGGTAATAGGTTTTGGAATAGCTGCTGCGCCAGTTGTTCAGGACCTACATGAAGACCAAGCTGCACATCTGCTACACATATGTGTTTCTAATGGAAAAATATTTAGTGAACAAGCCTTCACCTATGCCTGACATCCAAGACTATTCTAGAAATTTGCTACCCAAACTGTGGATGTTGAAAATGCAAAACCAGCACCACTACAGAAGGAAGCATGGGTACAGAAACAAAAGTCATTCACTATCTCAGGGTGGTTTTGGTGAACATTCCAAGTATACATAAGAAAGTTAGCAAAGACTCTTGAAAGGTTCTCAACCCCTTTGAGGGTTGCCTATCAGATACGTACATTGTGATTCAGAACAGTATCAAAATTACAGTCATGGAGTAGCAACAAAATAATTTTGTAGTTGGGGATCACCACAACATGAGAAGCTGTGTTAAAGGGTCACAGCACTAGCAAGGTTGAGAAGCACTGCTATAGAAGAACAATAGTAAAGTGTTGACGACCATATCACTTACCAGATCAAGGACACTACTGAAGAAAGATGCATTGAGCAAAGGTGAATCTAGAACTATTTCAGGGACATAAGAATTTAGATTTTATTTAACTTAATTTTAAAAGATAACAAGTAAAAAGAACTAAGTAAAATCAGTAATGTAAATTAAGAAATATTAAAATAGTTATGTCTGTGTTAACAGAATAGTCAATGATATGAAACTAAAATATTAAGCAAATCAGCATACATTAATCATATTTAATAATTATAGAAATGTAAAACTAAAAAAAAAAAATGAAAGCAGAGTATTTCAAGATACAAAGTACTAAAAATTACCAATGTAAAACCTAAATCCCAAAAATCATGGGTAAGGAAAAGAAAGGAAAGTATCATGAGGGAAAATTCTAAATTATAAGTTGTTGTCAACTCACAGGTGAATGTGACTATCACTCATATGTACACCAGGATATTGGGGTGTACATCAACTTTTACAGAAAGAAATTTCAGGAATAATCTTTTGGTGATCAGAAAAAAATTGGAACTAAGAAAGTTGAAAAACTGCATAATGGAATGGTAAGGACAGAGAAGAGCACCTGGATTTGCAGATAGATTGGTAGAATGTGAGGTTGGATTTGGAACATACAGCTTAGTTTAGCAGATGGCTAGTATGACTCGGGTGAACATGGCTTCAGTTTAATCCCCAGTATAAACAATACTCTTATCTCTACTTTATAAAAATAATAATAAGGTTGTATAATCTGAGGAAAGTCTTAAAACTATATGTATTATGTTACCATACCCTTGTAGAGGTCAGAAGGCAGCTATGAGAATTAGCTATTTCCTTCTACCATGTGAGATTTGAGAATAAATAACAGCACAACAGACTTGGCAGCAAGTGCCTCTACATGCTGAGGCATATCAACATCCCAGAGAAATTTTTTTTAATAACAAACTCTGAAAAGGCCTTAAGTGTAATATGAAATGTATCTCTTGCAAGGACAGTGGGGAAACAAAAGGGGGTAGCTTGTTAGAATTAGTTGCCAAACACTTCCCAATTTTGTGAAAGGTAAAGATATATGTATTCAAAACACCTAGTAAACTGCACTCAGTGTATACAAATAAAACCCTAGCTAGACATGCACAAAGATGAAGTTGTAAATGAAAATAAAGGAAAAGAATGTGTTGATTGAGTGATAAAACAATTCAAATGACTACTGGGTGCTTGAAAAAGTGTGTCAGATATGTGTAGTCTTCACTAAAACCACGATCGAAGTACACAGCTCCACCAAGTACTAGGGAAAAAAAGACTCTCAGTGCCTAAATCTCAAGGAACATGGCAGAAGGGGAAGAGAGATAGGAAAGATTGTAGGAAGTAGAGAATCAGGGAGGAAGCTGAGAGACTGTGTCTCCTAGTGATATCAGAAGTTACACTCGTGTAGTCTCACCAACATGACTGCCTAAACATGAGCTAAACAAGGACAATAACAATATACAAGTCAAAGTAGATAGGATAAAGCTTGTGGTCTTCACCCTACACAAACAGCTACAGGCAACTAAGAAATACTAAAAGTGGAAGAAATAGTCTTCTCCAGGGAAGAACACACCAATTGGCTATGCAATGTCATATGGCCAGCCTTGACATCCTGTGCAGGAGGCTGAAGGGAGGAAAGAGAATATGGTACAATCATATCATAATCTCAAATAAATAAAAAGACAAGTGTGAGTACCATAAAACACTGGGAACAAGCTAAAGTTCTGAGAAAGAAAGACAGTGTACCCCAGAATTCTGTGTTAAATGAAATTGTCTTTTAAGAAGGATGATAACTCTGGGCTGGAGCAGACACAGAGTCGGTCTGCTCCCGTCCTGTTGAGAAACTGAATCCTGAGTCATCCAGGAGCCACTGCACTCAGAGCAGCTGGTAAGATCTCCATCTCACTCCCTAAACCCCAGAGATAGATCGGGGAGCCAGGGACATCCAGGGCACAGCAGCTACCCAAACCCCGCCCCTCTGGAATTCCACTTCCCTTCTGCCCCTGCCTGGTCCTCTGGGCTGGAGCAGACACAGAGTTGGTCTGCTCCTGTCCTGTGGAGAAACTGAATCCTGAGTCATCCAGGAGCCACTGCACTCAGAGCAGCTGACACAGAGTCGGTCTGCTCCTGTCCTGTTGAGAAACTGAATCCTGAGTCATCCAGGAGCCACTGCACTCAGAGCAGCTGGAGCCACTGCACTCAGAGCAGCTGAAACTGAATCCTGAGTCATCGAGGACCCACTGCACTCAGAGCAGAAGGATTTCCAGATCCAAGAGGTGGCCTGAGTCCCAGGAGTTATTCCACCCAGGAGATTAGGAGCATAAGACCACAGAGACCTCTGGACTCTGAGGAGCTCTGCAATAAGCAAGATAACTGGAAATACAGACTCCAGTTTTACACAGTGAGGGCAGGTACCACTAGAGTTAACCAGATGGCTAAAGGCAAGCGCAAGAACATAAGCAACGGAAACCAAAGTTTCTTGGCATCATCAATGCCCAATTCTCCCAATATAGCAAGCCCTGAACACCCCATCACACCTGAAAAGCAGGATTCAGAATTAAAATCACTTCTCATGATGATGATAGAGGATTATAAGAAGGAATTAAGTAACTCCCTTAAAGAAATACAGGAGAGTACAAGTAAACAGATAGAAGCCCTTAAAGAGGAATCACAGAAATCCCTTAAAGAAATGGAAGAAAACACAAAGAAGGAATTAAACAAAAACATTCAGGATCTGAAACTAGAAATAGAAACAATAAAGAAAGTTCAAAGGGAGACAACCATGGAGATAGAAAACCTAAGAAAGAGATCAGGAGTCACAGACACAAGCATCACCAACCGAATACAAGAGATAGAAGAGAGAATCTCAAATGCAGAAGATACGGTGGAAAATATTGACACAGTTGTCAAAGAAAATGCAAAATGCAAAAAACTCCTAACTCAAAACATCCAGGAAATCCAGGACACAATGAGAAGACCAAACCTAAGGATAATAGGTATAGATGAGAATGAAGATTCCCAACTTAAAGGGCCAGTAAATATCTTCAACAAAATCATTGAGGAAAATTTCCCTAACCTAAAGAACAAGATGCCCATAAACATACAAGAAGCCTACAGAACACCAAATAGACTAGACCAGAAAAGAAATACCTCCCGTCACATAATAATCAAAACATCAGATGCACAAAACAAAGAAAAAATACTAAAAGCAGTAAGGGAAAAAGGTCAAGTAACATATAAAGGCAGACCTATAAGAATTACACCAGACTTCTCACCAGAGACTATAAAAGCCAGAAGAGCCTGGACTGACATCATACAGACACTAAGAGAACACAATTGCCAGCCCAGATTACTATACCCAGCAAAACTCTCAATCACTATAGATGGTGAAACCAAGATATTCCATGACAAAACCAAATTTGCACAATATCTTCCCACAAACCCAGCACTTCAAAGGATAATTGATGGAAAATGCCAACACAAAGAGGGAAACTACAACCTAGGAAAAGCAAGTAAGTAATCTTCCAACAACCCCCAAAAAAGATACAAACATAACTTTACCTCTAATAAAAAAAATAACAGGAAGCAACAATCATTTTTCCTTAATATCTCTTAACATCAATGGTCTCAATTCCCCAATAAAAAGACGCAGACTATCAGACTGGATACACAAACAAGACCCAGAATTTTGCTGCATACAAGAAACACACCTCAGTGACAAAGACAGACACTACCTCAGAATAAAAGGGTGGAAAACAATTTTTCAAGCCAATGGTCCCAAGAAACAAGCTGGAGTAGCCATTCTAATATCAAATAAAATCGACTTTCATCCAAAATTAATCAAAAAAGATAAGGAAGGACACTTCATACTCATCAAAGGAAAAATCTACCAAGGTGAACTCTCAATTCTGAACATCTATGCTCCAAATGCAAGGGCACCTACATACATAAAAGAAACTTTACTAAAGCTCAAAACACACATTACACCTCACACAATAATAGTGGGGGATTTCAACACCCCACTGTCAGCAATGGACAGATCATGGAAACAGAAACTAAACAGAGACACTTTGAAATTAACAGAAGTTATGAACCAAATGGACTTAACAGACATCTATAGAACATTTCATCCTAAAACAAAAGAATATACCTTTTTCTCAGCACCTCATGGTACCTTCTCCAAAATAGACCATATAATTGGTCACAAAACAAGCCTCTACAGATACAAAAAGATTGAAATAATCCCTTGCATCTTATCAGATCACCACGGACTAAGACTGGTCTTTAATAATGACAAAAACAATGGAAAACACACGTACACATGGAAACTGAACAACTCTCTACTCAATGATGACTTGGTCAAGGAAGAAATAAAGAAAGAAATAAAAGACTTTTTAGAATTCAATGAAAATGAGGACACATCATACCAAAACTTGTGGGACTCCATGAAGGCAGTGCTAAGAGGAAAGCTCATAGCTCTAAGTGCCTACAAAAAGAAACTGGAAAGAGCACACACTAACAAGTTGACTGCACAACTAAAAGCTCTAGAACAAAAAGAAGCAAATACACCCAGGAGGAGTAGAAGGCAGGAAATAATCAAACTCAGGGCTGAAATCAACCAAATAGAAACAGAAAGAACAATACAAAATATCAATAAAACCAGGAGTTGGTTCTTTGAGAAAATCAACAAGATAGATAAACCCTTAGCCAGATTAACCAGAGGGCACAGAGACAGTATCCAAATTAATAAAATCAGAACTGAAAAGGGAGACATAACAACAGAAACTGAAGAAATTCAAAAAAATCATCAGATCCTACTACAAAGGCCTATACCCAACAAAACTGGAAAACCTGGATGAAATGGACAATTTCCTAGACAGATACCAGGTACCGAAGTTAAACCAGGAGCAGATAAACCATCTAAATAGTCCCATAACCCCTCAGGAAATAGCAGCAGTCATTAAAAGTCTCCCCACTAAAAAAAGCCCAGGACCAGATGGTTTTAGTGCTGAATTCTATCAGACCTTCAAGGAAGACCTAATACCAATTCTCTTCAAACTATTCCACAATATAGAGACAGAAGGAACACTACCCAATTCGTTCTATGAAGCTACAATTACACTCATACCCAAACCCCACAAGGACCCGACAAAGAAAGAGAACTTCAGACCAATCTCCCTTATGAACATCGATGCAAAAATACTCAATAAAATTCTAGCAAACCGAATCCAAGACCACATCAAAACAATCATCCATCATGATCAAGTAGGTTTTATCCCAGGAATGCAGGGATGGTTCAATATTCGGAAATCCATCAATGTAATCCACTATATAAACAAACTTAAAGAAAAAAAACCACATGATCATCTCACTAGATGCTGAGAAAGCATTTGACAAAATTCAACATCCCTTCATGATAAAAGTCTTGGAAAGATCAGGAATTCAAGGCCCCTACCTAAACATAGTAAAAGCAATTTACAGCAAACCAGTAGCCAACATCAAGCTAAATGGAGAGAAACTTGAAGCAATCCCACTAAGATCAGGGACTAGACAAGGTTGCCCACTCTCCCCCTACCTATTCAATATAGTACTGGAAGTCTTAGCCAGAGCAATTAGACAGCAAAAAGAAGTCAAAGGGATACAAATAGGAAAGGAAGAAGTCAAAATATCGCTATTTGCAGATGATATGATAGTATACTTAAGTGACCCCCAAACTTCCACCAGAGAACTCCTAAACCTGATAAACAACTTCAGCAAAGTGGCTGGTTATAAAATCAACTCAAACAAATCAGTAGCCTTCCTCTACATGAAAGATAAACAGACTGAAAAAGAAATTAGGGAAATGACACCTTTCACAATAGTTGCAAATAATATAAAATACCTTGGTGTGAATCTAACCAAGCAAGTGAAAGACCTGTATGACAAGAACTTCAAGTCTCTGAAGAAAGAAATTGAAGAAGATCTCAGAAGATGGAAAGATCTCCCATGCTCATGGATTGGCAGGATTAATATAATAAAAATGGCCATCTTGCCAAAAGCAATCTACAGATTCAATGCAATCCCCATTAAAATCCCAACTCAATTCTTCACAGAGTTAGAAAAGGAAATTCTCAAATTCATATGGAATAACAAAAAACCCAGGATAGCGAAAACTATTCTCAACAATAAAAGAACTTCTGGAGGAATTACCATCCCTGACCTCAAGCTGTACTACAGAGCAATAGTGATAAAAAACTACCTGGTATTGGTACAGAGACAGGCAGGAAGATCAATGGAATAGAATTGAAGACCCAGAAATGAACCCACACTCCTATGGTCACTTGATCTTTGACAAAGGAGCTAAAACTGTCCAGTGGAAAAAGGACAGCATTTTCAACAAATGGTGCTGGTTCAACTGGAAGACAACATGTAGAAGAATGAAAATTGATCCATTCTTATCCCCTTGTACAAAGCTCAAGTCTATGTGGATAAAGGACCTCCACATAAAACCAGATACACTGAAACTAATAGAAGAGAAGGTGGGGAAAAGCCTCGAATACTTGGGCACAGGGGAAAAGTTCCTGAACAGAACTCCAATGGCATATGCGCTAAGATCGAGAATTGACAAATGGGACTTCATAAAATTGCAAAGTTTCTGTAAGGCAAAGGACACTGTCAATAGGACAAAACGACAACCAACAAATTGGGAAAAGATCTTTACCAATCCTTCATCTGATAGAGGGCTAATATCCAATATATACAAAGAACTCAAGAAATTAGACTCCAGACAACCAAATTACCCTATTAAAAAATGGGGTGTAGAGCTTAACAAAGAATTTTCAACGGAAGAAACTCGAATGGCCGAGAAGCATCTAAAGAAATGTTCAGCATCCTTAGTCGTCAGGGAAATGCAAATCAAAACAACCCTGAGATTCCATCTCACACCAGTCAGAATGGCTAAGATTAAAAACT
>NW_021618420.1:0-1713 GCF_004785775.1 Grammomys surdaster | reverse complement strand
AGTTGGTTATTAAATAAAAATATTGACAGAATTGGTTTTTAAATAAATATATTGAGAGAACTGCTTAATAAATAAATATATTGACAGAAGTGGTTATTAAATAAAGATACTGACAGAAATGGTTTTTTAATAAAGATATTGACTGAACTGGTTATTAAAAATGATACTGACAGAATTGGTTATTAATTAAAGACATTGATAGAATGGCTTATTAAAGATATTGACAGAATTGGTTATTAAATAAAGATATTGACAGAACTGGTTTTTAAATAAATACATTGACAGAATTCGTTATTAACAAAAGATATTGAGAGAATTGCTTATTAAATAAAGATATTGACAGAACCGTTTATTAAATAAAGATACTGACAGAATTGTTTATTTAATAAAGTTATTGAGAGAATTGGTTTTTAAATAAAGATATTGACAGAATTGTTATTACATAATTGATTACTAAATAAAGTTATTGAGACAATTGGTTATTAAATAAATATACTGCCAGACAGAATTGGTTATTAAACAAAGATAGTGACAGAACTGTTTATTAAATAAAGATATTGACAGAATTGGTTATTACAGCATTGATTATTAAATAAAGATATTTACAGAATTGGTTTTTAAATAAAGACATTGACAGAACTGCTTATTACAGAATTGATTATTAAATAAAGATATTGACAAAGTTGGTTATCAAATAATGATATTGACAGAAATGTGTAGTAAAAAAATTTATAGACAGAATTGGTTATTAAATAAAGATATTGACAGAAACTGTTTTTAAACAAATATACTGACAGAATTGGTTTTTAAATAAAGATATTGACAGAATAGGTTATTACATAATTGACTATTAAATAAAGATATTGACAGAATTGGTTATTAAATAATGATATGACTTAAGGGCAGTGAAGGGGTGGACTTCTGGAGATGCTCAGTGCTCATGAAAGGAAGGCTTGCTGGTGGACAGAGAAATGCATTTCTCACTGGACCATGGCATACATCATCTTGTATACAGAGAGGCCCTTCTACCCTAGACAATGTACCAGGAAGTGGATATATTTGCCAGCCACAAGCAGAGAGTAGGAGATGTGTCCACAAATACACATGTAGTTAGCTAGATAAGTAGGAAGATATGTATTTATTTAAGAAGTTAGGTAGATAGATAGATAGGTAGATAGATAGATAGATAGATAGATAGATAGATAGATAGATAGATACATACATACATACATACATACATACATACATAGATACATAGATAGATGGATGGATAGATGGTTAGATAGATAGATAGATAGATAGATAGATAGATAGATAGATAGATGATAGATAGATTCATAGATAGATAGACACATGGATAGATACTTTGATAGATATATAAAATGATAGGTAGTTAGGTAGATTATTAGATTGATAGGTAAATGATAGATAGATAGATAGATTAATAGGTAGATAGATGATAGATAGATAGATAGACAGATAGATATGTGGCTAGCCATCCAGTTATCATCCTGTGGTAGTGAGCATTGGAGAGAAAGTTTGAAGACACCTTGAGAATTTCTAATGGGCACACTCTAAGGTTCTTGGTGTGAATCAGTATAAGAGTAGTTGGTGAGGGCAAAGGTTGTACTGCGGGTATCTTGGTGGTACAAGTGAGAAATGCTCATTGTGCTTTTTGTCTAGGTGTCTGTCATCTTTGGTCCACTTGAATCC
>NW_021618419.1:0-3250 GCF_004785775.1 Grammomys surdaster | reverse complement strand
AGCACTGAGGTTCCTGTAGGTCTCCAGCATGACATCTTTGTAGAGCTTCTTCTGGGAAGGATCCAGCAAAGCCCACTCTTCCTGACTGAAGGTCACATGCACGTCCTCATAAGTCACTGCACTCTAGAATGTCACATACACGAGTACAAAAGAAAGCACAACAGAGACAACATTGGGCATGTCTTCTTCATAGACAATGTACTCATACAATTCTGGGGCCTGCCCTGCTGATTTCCTGACACCAAAGTTCTACTGCTGTAGCTACCAAGTCATATTAGAAGGAAACTTAATAATGAGGTTCACCCCTGTCATTTCTCAGCCCTTTGAATAGGATCCAGCCTTTCTAGAGAAATGTCAATTACAGATATAAAGAACAGATAAGCTCTACAAAATCAATAGTGCTTACCACATATCAAAGAAATTGTATCAACATTAACAATTAGTAACTATAAAAATCAGTTACCAAGCTAGGTCTATATACTTGGGCCTTTAACACTACAGTCAGGAGACAGAGGCAGAAGTATCACACTGAGTCAGACATCAGTGTGATGTATACAATGAGTTCTAGCACAGCCAAAGGTATACAGTAAGATGCTGTATCCCCTGCTGAAATTAACCTCATAGTTTCAAGCAATGAACTTACCCAGGCTTGACATTGGGGCTCTGACGCTTAGACATAGAGATGGCCAGAACTGTGTTGAACTGAACCACAGACCAGATATCCTTGACCTTAAATTTTGCATGATTCTTACTTCCAGTGCCCAGTTCTGGCTGTCCTGGAACTCACTCTGTAGACCAGGATGTCCTCCAACTCAGAAATCCGCCTGTCTCTGCTTCCCAAGTGCTGGGATTAAAGGCCTGCACCACCACTGCAGGCTCAGAAACATTTTTCAAAAGGGCTGAAAATACAGCTGTTCTAGAATTAATGTATTCCCAGGAAGGAAATCAGCTAAGACACGATTAAAATATTAACTAAGAGAAAAAAAATGCCTGTAAGAATACCACTCATCTAGCTCTGGCTAATGCTGAAAGAAGAGCCAGGCCAGAAGAGAGTTTGCATTCACATATGCTGTCATCCTTATGTGTCTTTTATGTTTACACTCTAGGTAATACTGTAACTTAAGGATGGACAAAAGGCTATTTGGTTTAGCCACTTGGTGGTGAGGTGATTCATACAGACAATATATTTCACTAAATAATTCTTTTTTTTTTCTTTTTCTTTTTTGTTTTTTTGAGACAGGGTATCTCCATATAGTTCTGGCTGTCCTGAAACTCACTCTGTAGACCAAGCTGGCCTCAAACTCAGAAATCCACCTGCCTCTGGGTCCCAAATGCTAGGATTAAAGGTGTGTCCCACCACTGCTCGGCTTCACAAAATCTTTCTTAAGCACACCAATACCTTGAAAGAGTAGGCCATTCTTCAGACATACTCTCTCCAAAGGACCTATACTCAGAATATTACCAGCTCACCCAAGCACATCCCAGCTATCAAACAAGCTCTGTTTTTTTTTTGTTGTTGTTTTTGATAATACCTCAAAGCCTTGGGGAAAGGGCCCAGGTCCTAGGCCCCAGGCCATTACAGAATCTCCCAAGCATGTGGCTGGGTTTGAGATGGAGCTATGTAATTCTCTATCCATGAAGGCAGCTGTTTTGCCCATGTGGCAGAACTATGGTTTTCTCAGAAAGAAAAATGAGCCTTTATGACACACTAGGCCTTAGTTTTGCTTTTGACCCAGCAATGCTCCTTAGAGCAGATTTTTAAAATATTGACCTTGATCTGGGGATGGGCCTAGAGACAGTCTGTTAATCATGGTTGTTTCCTTTGTTATGTTTTGGAGCTATATTTCCTGACAATCCCGGTGAACAAACATGTGTATCCTAGCATCCTAATCTCTAAAATGCTTCCTTACCATGCTACTTACTTGTGGGTGTTTTAGAGGCAGTACCTCCCTCAGCTGAAGTCTACTCAGTGTGACTTACTATCTTCCAAACCTTGGAAAATCCTTTACATCAGAGACTGTATTCTTTTCATCACAGATTAAAATTGGAGAGCTACCCAGTGCGTGAGATGACATTTACAACCACCACAAAATTAAGTCCAAATGGATCTTAAATGGCCAGGGCACAGAGTCTATCTAGAAGATACCACAAAAGAGGCCTTTCCGAATGTGGCATCCTGCTAAGGATGTTTCTACATGCAAGTCCTTGCTTCAAGCGGTTTGTGCAGATGCAGCTCCTGTAACGACGTTATTCAGATTCCACCGCTGAATACATCTTGTAGCTGAGACCACATGGAACCTCACAGGGGCCTGCTAGTTTCCAACTCCCAGAGGGGAGGGCCCACCACCCGGACTCCAGCTTCTCAGACCACCTCTCCTTCAGGTTAGGAGCAGGTTCACATGCTCACCATATTGCGATTTAGTAGCTCAGCTCTCCCCAAAGGCATCCAGTGGCAGAGGTCAAAGGACATCACATCAACCACACAAAGCTGCTTGCTCAGGAATGGAGCTCAACGGGAAGCACAGTGCAAAGAAAGGGGAAGTTCCCTCCTCCTCTGAGTGGAATGGCTCCTTCTACATGTTGATTGGCCAGTGAGTCTTGACTGACATGATTCTTACCCTTTTAGAGTCAGAGTGTGCTGAAGCTGCAGCAGGAACCAAAGCACCTGGAAGAACCCTCCTCTTCTTCTGATTGGAAATTCTTCTTGGAGGCTCTGATTGGCGTGGGAATCTTGAGTGACATGAGCACCTCCTTTAGGTTTAGAGTGTCCTGAAGGCACACAGTAAAGGGTTTCCTGGACCAGGATTTTACTCTAGGAACTGATTCCTTTCAGATCTGCAAGATTTTTGTTTCTGTATCACTTGATCACTTGTGCCTGTCCTCCAATAACCTATCTTTCTGTCTTTCAGCACTCTGCAGAAATTTCTTGGTTTTTTTTTTTTTTTTGGTTTTTCGAGACAGGGTTTCTCTGTATAGCCCGGACTGTCCTGGAACTCACTCTGTCTCCCAAGTGCTAGGATTAAAGGCATGTGCATATGCCACCACAGCCCGGCAAAACCTGAGGTCACCACATCTGCCTCGAGTCTTTTTTTTTTTTTTTTTGCCTTGAGTTTTTCTTTTTCTTAAGATTTTTTTTTAAGGTTTATTTGTATGTATGTGAATATACTGTAGCTGTATTCAAACACACCATAAGAGGGTATCATATCTCATTACAGATGGTTGTGAGCCACCATGTGATTGCTGGGAATTG
>NW_021618418.1:0-1870 GCF_004785775.1 Grammomys surdaster | reverse complement strand
TAACAATGTCTTCATTTTTATCAAACAATTTTCCATGGAAATACTCAGTTACTTCTGAATTTTTTTCATAAATAATCTTTAATTTTCTAATTAATTATTTATATTGAATTTTTAAGGGTTTTTATACAAAACAGCTGCAATATTTTCATACAGATTTCAATATTTGCCTTCATTTTATTCAAAAATTTTCTACAAATAATTTACAATTTTCCACCAAATTTTTCTCCATATATCTTAATTTTTATCACCAATTTTCAAAAAAAAAATAGTTTCAACTACACCAAATATTTTTTCCTTGAAATAATTTTATGTTTTTCTAAAATTTTCTTTGCCACTTTAATTTTCTAACAATTTTTTCCATGTCAATCTTAAATATTTTTAAGGATTCTTTTACAGTCTGAATATTTTCATGCATTTTAAAATTTTTCTTATAATAATATTTTTAAACAATTTTTTATAATTTTTCATCAACTTTTTCTATATTTATCTTAATTTTTATCACTAAATTTTAAAACAATGTGTTCAATTTTTCAAACATTTATGCAATTATTCAATTTTTTCATAAAATTTTCTTACCATCTGAATTTCCTATTGAATTTTTGAATCTTTTTCGAGATTTTTCTACAAATAGTTCCAATGTTTTCATACTTTTTTTTACTATATTTGTCTTCATTTTAACCCAGATTTTTCAAAAAATTCTTTACAAGTTTTCACCAAATTTTCTACAGTTATCTAAATTTTTGTCACTAATTTTTAAAACAATGTCTTTAATTTTATCCAACATTTTTCCTTGGAAACATGCAACTTCTTCTGAAATTTTTCTTAAATAATCTTCAATTTTCTAATGAAATTTCCAATGTTAATCTTGAAATTTTTAGAGATTTCCTTTAAACAATTTCAGTATTTTCATATATTTTTCTCTATTAATCTTCACTTTAACCAAAATTATTCCAAAACTGCTTTATATTTTTTCAGTGAATTGTTTAATATTTGACTTAATTTTTATCACTAATTTTTAAAACAATGAATTTAATTTTTCAAACATTTTTCCATACAAGTACTCAGTTTCTTCTGAAATTTTTTTTTATCATTTTCAGTTTTTAAAGGTACTTTTCCATTACAATCTTGAATTTTTTCTACATTTATCTTAATTTTTTTCCTAGTTTTTCAATGTCTTCAAAATTATTTTTTTAATCCACATAATTCAATTTTGTTAGAAATTTTCCTTAAAGTAAATTCAATTTTATATGAAAGTTTTTCCTTGACAATCTTCAATTTTTTAAGGAATTTTTTAAAAAGATTCAATTTTTTTATATATTTGCTTTGTATTGGTCACAACTTTAATCAAATTTATTCCATATGTGTTATGTATTTTTTCATCACATTTTAGCTATTTATCTTACTTTTTATCACTGATTTTGTTAACAATATCTTCAATTTTATCAAACATTATTTTCTTACAAATGTTCAATTTTATTGGAAATTTTCCTTAAGACATATTTAATATCACATATAATTTTCCATGTCAATCTTCAATTTTTCTAGGAATTATTTTAAAAAGTTTCAATTTTTCTTATATTTTTCTGTTTGTCATGATTTTAATCAAACCTTTCTTATATGCTTTATATTTTTCCGTCTAATTTTTCTACTTTTATCCTAATTTTTGTCACTTGTTCTTTCAAAATATCTTCAAAATTATCAGACATTTTTTCCATGCACATATTCAATTTTATCGGAAATTTTCCTTAAATCACTTTCAATTTCATAAGAGATTGTTAGCATATAATATATATATAATGTAAGTATACAATGTAAATATTTATTGTAAATATACAGTATATATAATGTAAGTATATACTATAAATATAGT
>NW_021618417.1:0-2454 GCF_004785775.1 Grammomys surdaster | reverse complement strand
AATATACCGAAGGAGGAATGTCTGTTTTGCCACAATAGTTTGAGTATGGAGTGCACACTTGCTGAGAACTATAAATATAGGAGTTTCAGGCAGAGTTCCAGTGCCTCCTGAGGAAAGAGATGGAGTGCTTATGTCCAGCTCACCGTCTCCCTGTACAGTCATGGAACTCAGCCCAAAGAACAATGTGAGTAACAGTGGCACAGTTTGCTTCCTCAGTTTACCACCTCAAGATAGTGTTCTGCAGACATGCTTGGGGGTCTGGATCTTGTCAATTTGAAGATGAATTATCACAGTGCCCACAAAGCATTATGGTCATTTTGGGGGTTTAGTCTATGGTAGAGCCAACCTCTCTGCTGCTGGATAGCCTTCTCCTGTGCACTCAAATGACCACTTCGACTGTCTTCCTGGTGATGCAAAATAAGCAAACTCTGTCCCTGTAGTTCCTTGGGATGTTTGTAGTAGTATCTTCTTGGTCATCTTGTGACCATTAAGTCATGCTTTAAAGGACATCCACAGGTTAGACTGCCAAACAACCAGCAGGACCTAGTCTGACCTCACTGCAACACTAGCATTGTCATGGTAAGTAAAGGCCTTATGTGTGTCTTTAGCTTGTAGCCCCCTATGCTCCTTCATTTGACTAGCATACTAAGTGCTTGAGTCAAGGGAGGTTAGAGGCTGCCCTCTGCCTCAGACCCTGTGACTTGATAGGTAAGACAATGTCTGTATTCTGGCCCATCTTTGGTGCTTTTTGAGGTATTCTAGGCTCATCTTCCAAGATACACAGGCTGGGTTCAAGAGTTCCCTTAAATTATTGCCTATGTTCCTCAAGATAAAGGACATTGACTCCTGGGGGTCAGCTCTCCAGGCACCTATCTGAACACAGAACGTGCCTGCCTTGTGTGCTGTCATTACTTGAATATCTCACTCTTGGCATGGTCTGACCTATCTCATCTCTTATGAGTGCATGTTGTTATAATTCAAGACGTCTTTGCCCCAAAATGGTTCACTATAGCTTCTTCAGTAGGCCCATAGCCTAAACCCCTCAGAAGGATATCTGCTTCTCCGAGATTCTCTATTATGCAAATGGGTTTGGTACTAATTTTAGGTGATGCTTGTAGGCTAATGCAAAATGTCGACTGGATTGTGAAACATGTATCCCTGAGACACAGGATTCCACTTCCAGCCTTCAGTCTTCCCTCTTATTACGTCTTATTACGTCTTGCCCCTATCCTTCTCTAGCCACTTCCTCCACTTTGTTAGTTCCCATGTTGTCCTGTGATCCCTTCCACCTGTTACCTTATTATTGATGCTGTGTGCTAGAACACAGTGTCTTCACAGTGTGGCCTAACCCCAGCCATGTCCCCATCCTCAGCCCTGGGTATACTAGGTCTTCTGTATTCACCAACTGTCTCTCCCTCACGCAGCTCATGAGACTGACAAGATCACTGGGAGAGAACTGGACAGAACCTCTCATAGATACAATAGGAATCTTACTATGACATCGGAATCAGATCTATAGCCCATGGACAGATAGATCCTTGTTTGTCTTTAGGCCTTCCCTCTGTTTAGTTTGCCTTATGGGAAAACAGTCCAGCAGCAGCAGAACCATCCTGTTCATTAGGTTTAGTAACATTAACTAATTTCACACTTTTACCCACCTCAAATAAAACCCAGTTTAAACCATAGGCAGTACTGTGAGCTGACAGTCACTTCTTGTTCCCTTAGTGTTACCTGAATGTGTTGACAATACAATTTCACCTCTGGATGAGGGAAAACGACACCTGAAGGTGGTAAAGGTAAGAAGGCCTTTCCTTTCTCTCTTCTAGAAACTTACTTCAATGGTCCCCGTATGGTTCAGTGGGTATCACAATGGAATCATGACACTGATCAGTTACATCACATTTTAATGCTCCTCATGTTTTAAAGATCTCACCAGCTTAGGATTCAATATGCACACACTGGACACATGGCGCTTTCCTTCAACACAGCAAACATTGGGGCATACATTCAAATTATTTCTACCATAGACCACAGAAACAGAAAACAGCTTAGTGAAAATACAAGTTTTCAGAGGTTGTATGTGATGTAGGTTAGGGAATCCTCCATAGAGATCAGACAAGTTTGCCTGGTCTGTGTTTGAAGCATAGAAACGTGTGGAAGGTCGTTTTCATAAAGTTCAGAGCTTCAGATCTTCTGTTACATCACTGAATAATGGACCCACTAACCTAGTCTCCACTTGACTGCTCTTCTCTGTCTGATTGCAACTAGAATATGTCAATGGAAAGACCAAAGACCTTAGCAGACATCACTCAATATGATCTAAGCTTTAAAATATTTTCTCTTTTTTTTTTAAATTGCAGTTGGAGTCTAAAAAAAGCAAATGTGGTATGTATAATGGAATCACTAAGACACATTTTATATAGTAATTGTGTAACACTTTTTTGTGATGGACAA
>NW_021618416.1:0-1698 GCF_004785775.1 Grammomys surdaster | reverse complement strand
ATTATAGATAAATGGGAAAGCATAGCAAGACATAGGGGCATCTTGGAAATTTAGATTGGCCATGATCCAAGCCAAGTAAGGAGAAGAGGGTAGAGGGTAGAGAGTAGAATCAGATCATGAGGTCAGTGTTCTAGGCAAGGGACTGAGGTGTATATTTTACATATTATAGCAGACCTGGCCTCCAGGTATTCCCAGCACCCCTCAGTCCATAACTGGTATAACCTGCCCCAAACCTGAACTTTCCAGCCTAGGGGCTGGGATGACTTCTCATGGAGGCTCTTTCCTATACAATCCAGACATTTGGATCTCCTCTTGCTTTTTTCCTTCCCTTCTCTGTCTGTGCACACACCCTTTCTGTCTTTCTCTTCCCCTCAAGCCACCTCTCCCAAAGTATCTTCCGCAATAAACCTGCATTTAATATAATCTAATCTGGATTCAACTGGATTATTTCAAAGGCAAAGGAGTAACCTATCACCAGTGAAGAGGAATAGCCTATCATTCAGGAGGGTAAATGATAGAGAAAAAACACCAGTTAACAAAATGGTTGGATTACATTAGGAAAGGCAGTTGACAGACAGACCAACCCCTGGGCTAGAGGGCAATTCTACCGGGCACACCTTGTAACAGGTAGGAATTGAGGAATGTCATGCAGGACTTACAGGCACATCTGCTTTTATTTGGTGGACAGGCGCCTCAGCCATTTGTGCCAGGGTTTGGGACTTAACAGTAAGAAGAAATGAGTAGGTTCAAATGATTAATAATAATCACAAAAATTACTTAAAAATTTGAATAGGATTTGTGGTTTAATATTGTTCAAGGACTAGACATATGTATTAGTGCATACCAAATATTATTCATACTTTTTCTCTCAAGTTGTGCACTTTCAGACAAAAACATAACAATCCTGTTATGCACAGTGACACCAGTTTGTACAGATCTTCTGTGCTGGTTGAACTAGTGTAACTACAGAAAATTGGTTTCTAGAAATAAATTTAGTTCCACATCCAGATTCTTGATTGCCCTGGTCTGTGAACTTCCCGAAATGGGCAGTTTGGACTTTTACTGACCATCTAAACTTGATTACCTGAGTACTCATTACTAAAGCCAACTACTGTCAAAACAGGAAAGATCCCAATTTCTTTCCTCCACAGCCTTTCTGTACTGTGACTGCACCAGCTTCAGAGTTTTTCAAGGAAACTCAATTGTTACACACTTTATTTGTAATTCCCACAAAAAAAAAAAAGCCATGGAGGTTTGGGGACAATCATTCACTAGTGTCTTTCCCTTCACACTGAGCAGTAGGGCCCAGCCTGAAAGGAGATGTATGACTGACTTGAAGGCATAATGCAGCAGAGGCAGGATTAGGTCTTCAAAGCAAGCCTTAACTACATATAATGATCAGGCATGCAGGCAGGCAGGCAGGGAAGGGCACATGGTGAATGCATGTGTGTGTGTGTCTGTGTGTGTGTGTGTGTGTGTGAGCACACACGAGCATGCACTCATGCCCTGGAAGGGCATGGATCCTGGGGTTGCAACACTCAGGTTAATGAACCTGAGGACCTGCAACATACAAACCCTAGAACTCTTCTTCAGAGTTTCCAATGCTGTCTTTGATTAACTGTACAGGACACTGAGCTGCCAGCACCCAGGGGCCTGTCAAGGTTGAAGAATGCTGTGGGCAGAGGGGAGGGCAGCAAC
>NW_021618415.1:12606-12768 GCF_004785775.1 Grammomys surdaster | reverse complement strand
ATAATAAAGAATATATATATATATATATATATATATATATATATATATATATATATACTAACCCGTGGAGGCCAGGATAGATTTTAAGTTTCAAATTATTTCTATTTCTTCTCATCATACATTTGCAGAAAATTCTGTGTGGCTGATTCTTTTGTTTCTATT
>NW_021618415.1:5109-12596 GCF_004785775.1 Grammomys surdaster | reverse complement strand
CTATGAGTGGGTCCCTGAGAAATTTCCCCTTCTATCCAAGTGTGTCTATTGATTTTCTTCTTGTTCAGCTGTGTATAGATATCCCTACTCATGGGTCAAGTTCCTATGAGACAGAGTATCTCAGTAGATATCCTGCTCATCTGGCTCTTTTTTTTTTTTTTTTTTTTGGTTTTTGGTTTTTTGTTTTTCGAGACAGGGTTTCTCTGTATAGCCTTGGCTGTCCTGGAACTCACTCTGTAGACCAGGCTGGCCTTGAACTCAGAAATCCACCTGCCTCTGCCTCCCAAGTGCTGGGATTAAAGGTGTATGGCACCACTGCCCGGCAAATGTTTTTCCTTAAAGGCTTTTATTTATTATATGTAAGTACACTATAACTGTCTCCAGATACCCCATAAGAGAGCATCAGATCTCATTACAGATAGTTGTAAGCCCCCATGTGGCTGCTGGGATTTGAACTTATGACCTGTGGAAGAGCAGTCAGTGCTCTTAACCGGTGAGCCGTCTCACCAGCCCCTCCTCCCCCCGCCCTGCTCATCTGGCTCTTACACTCTTTCTACAATCCCTTTCATGATGCTCTCTGAGCTTCAGGAGCAGCCACTGTGTTGTAGGTGTATCAACTGGACTAGCTGCAAATGGTCGCTTGTTCTCTGCATCTTTAACAGATACAGTAAAGGTCTCCATCGGTTACAAAGAGAAGCTTTGTTGATTAGGGATGACAGTTACACTAATTGGTTGATATGATCATAAATATTTGGAATGAGTTTGGGAATGCTGCTGTTTAGTAAACTAACCTGGGGTAATTGGCTAGGTTCGCAGTAATAGGGCATGATTTCCCTCTTGTTGAGTAGACCTCAAATCTAATTATGTAGCTGTTGCTTATCAACAAGATAGAGTGTCAGTATTTAACATTAGAGTTAACATTCTATTCTGGTCTCTTTTGTGGTTCCTAGGAATTACAGCTCCTCGTACTATGAAAGCTACTCCTCAAAAAGAAAGCTTTTAAGTATGATGCAGCTCAAATCCTATTTCTTGTGTCTAAAGTGCATGATATCTTTAGTAATAGTGATATAACTTTCACCTCTAGGAAGCACTAAATATTTCCTCCTCTTTGAAAGATGCTCATACTGAGCATGTAGAGTCATGGGAGAAATGGTGTTGACTCTCACCTATTTTCGGAAGGTAACACTACACCATGTGGCTGTTATACCATTTAGAGTAAATTTTATTTGTAAGTCTCATTCCCTTCCCTCATCGAAGCCCAGGATCCTTAGGATCACACTTTCATTAAATCCATAAGTTATCTACTCTGTAGTTAGCACAGGATTTATCAACCATTTCTTTGCTCCAGACCACTTTCCCTGTTTATGTTTGAGTCATGTTCATGGATGAAAAGGAGGACTGTATATGGAGTGCTCAATAATAAATGGAATAGCCACATCACATGCCCTCCTTCCACGGCTCAGTGACCATCAAGGAAAGGAAGGTGGAAAGTTTGTAAGATCCAGAAATGCCAGTGTAAGAGCCAGTAGTTCCTGGGAAAAACTTTTCCTAGACTCACCAGACTGTTGGACACATAGATCCATAGCAGTTATAGTTGCCTGCACAGTCAACATTCTAACATAAGTGAAGGAGGGAAACATCAGTTCCTACCCAGATTCAAATAAATATTGACAGGGGTATAAGAGAGGGAGAATCACATTGGTTTAGAGGTTTTTGTCCCTGATAAGTGTACAGGCTCTGATGGGGCACCCCTATCTACCATTATTTGGGAACATAAAGTACATGGGGAGCATCTAAAAGGAATTGGAGGGAGAAACCAGGGTGATTTGAAATACATTTCATGCGTGTATGACTTCTAAAAATTGAATAAAATACTATATTGTATAAAAATGTACAAACAATGCTGGCTATTTAAACTCAATCTTTGTAGTGGCTCTGGTGGACACATCTATTATCTCAGTGTTCAGAAAATTGAGGCAGACAGAGACTTTGAGGCCTGCCTGAGTTATATGGTGAAACTCCATCTCAAAAAGAAAAAAGCTTTGTGTAGTGTATATTTCTTTTTTAGGAGATATGAAGATACACTTCAATTTGTTAAAAATCCTCATATCAAAATATATGTGCTATTAGTTCATTTCTCTGCAATGTCTTTTAATACATGAAAGTTTTATAATATAAAACTAAGTAAAATATGCAATATAATTTATGTTATGATATATTAAGAGATTTCATGTGAATATATCTTGTTCCCTTTTGTTTAATAGAAATGTCTTACCTGTGTTTTCAATGTGTATTTCACGTTCTTAATGCATCTGCTTCTCATTTTATGAATAAGAAAGCTCTGACTTTTAAATGTCAACCCTATTAGACTATTACACAGACTCGGTTTTATGTTTTTCATATACTATTGAAAAGCGGTTTTTTTGTAACAATCATTTCATGTACTATTTCCTTTACAGAATTTCTATGTACTCTTTCATGTGACTCTAGTTTTTCTCTCATAATGGCATTTCAAGATAAAATATAAGCTGACTGTTGTGAAAAATGTATGGCCTGGATTTACAGTTGAAACCAAATTTTTAAAAGTAAGAGTCAACAAGGAAATGTAAAAATCAAAATTTAAGATTCTTTTAACATACACATGGATGCACATATATCCTTATTTATTTACATTACAGCCTCTGTACTCATATAAAATATGGCAAACACTAAACTCACGACTATAAATAGTTCAGAAATGGATTTTAGTATATCCAGCTGTTGTGCAATTATGAGCACTGTGTACTTGCTAAATACTGTCATTATTGTTTTCAGAAACTTTACCTGTTAAGAACTCATTATTTTTCTCCCCTCAAATCTACAACTAATTTGATGTCTACCTTCATAGAGTTATCTTTTCCAAATATTTCATATGGATAGTGTTGTACAATGTTATGTCATGACCTCGGCTTCCTTTACTAGTGTAACATTTCCCTGGGTTATTTGTGAGGAATCACTTCATCATTTCTTTTTGAGGCAAAAAAAAAAACCCTCTATGGTTTACATCCATCACATTTTGCTTACTTAATTCATTATCCAATTGATTGTTCTTCTTCTTTTTTTCTGAGTAAGATCTCATTTGTAGGCATTTGTAGGTACATCTATGCTACATAATATGCTAGAATAGTTCTGTCCATAACTTTCCCTGTAATTCTTTTTATTTCTTCAAGCTTAGTAATAGTTTCTAAATCTCATTCTTGCTTTTAATGATGGAGCCTCCTCCCTCTCTCCATTTCAGTATAGCTAAGAGTGTTTTCAGCTCCGTGATCTTTTCTATGTGTATTAACTACTTTTGTGACCAAAAGTGACCGAGAGAATAAAGAGTTTACTTTGGCTCTCAGTGCCACGAGAACAGAATCCATCATAGCTGGGAAAGCATGGAATGGGAGAAACGACATATTGGCAGTATCCAAGAGGCTGGCTGATCACATTTGTGACTACACAGAAGAAGCAAAGAAAGAGAACAGGGAGTGGGACAGGCTATAAAACTTCAAAGGCATACTTTCTTCAGCATCACTCTACCTCCTCAAGGTTCTAAAGGCTTGTCCAAAAGCAATGCCAACTTGGGACAAACGTTCAAACACACGAGGCTGTGTGGGCATTTGTCATTGAAACTGCCACATCCTACTCCTGGCCTTCATAGTCTATAGCCATCAAGTTATGCAAAATTCACTTAGCCCAACTTCAAAAGTTGCCATAGTCTCACCATCAGTTTAAGGTACAAACTTTCTTACTAATGCAATCTGTTAAATAAGTCCTCTGTACACAACTAAACTAATGAGTAAACAAACAAACAAAAAAATCAATTACATAATCTGAACATACAGTAGCATGGCATATACATTCCCATCCAAAAATGGAAGAATAGGGCAGAGTAGGAACGGATCAGACCAAAGCTCGGTCATGAAGACACCAAATACTGCAGTTTCCTTAGTAATAGAGCTTCAGGTTCACAGGATGTACATGTCTTCGCCCTTCTAGGTTTGCTGATTGCAACACAATCTCTCTTTTCTTTGACTAGTTCCATTCCTTATTTGTAGCTTTCTTTGGCAGATATCTCATGTCTCTGTTATCTCTACTGGAATTCTGTCAAAACCCAGATTTTATTTTTATAGCGATACACTACATTTTCTCAGAGCCTCCTTATAATAGATCCAACCCTCACACATGTAGCCTGGCCTCAGTGGCATTATTAAACTACAGAGGAAGACTATATGGTCCCCTCAATCATTCATCTTCCATATCTCTGAAACCAGTACCATGTACCTTACACTGCCAAGCTCAGGTGCTATCTTAGGGTGGAATACGACACCCTAGACCAAAACTACAGATGCTTCTGTAGGCTGAAGCTGGTAATAAGAATTCACCAGGCCCTTACTGTCTAGGTATAAGAAACTTTCAAGGTTCCTTTTTCAAGTTGAAGGCTTACCTGGGTGAGTTCTTGTCCTCAGGAGACTCTTCCTGTTGTTACTCTTCAGAGAGGCAAGCTCCTCTTTAATGGTGTAAGAGTTGTCTTAACCTAAAGTTTTTACTAGTGGGATGAAGCAGCTTGATGGGGAGCAACTTGGAGAGGAAAGAGTTTAGCTCATCTTATAATCCATGCAAGCCAGGGCAGGGAATGAAGGCTGGAATCTGGGATAAGAAGTGAAGCAGAGGCTATGGAGGCAAAGGAAGGAAGAGGAAGAAAGAGGAAGCTACTTACTAGATTAGTTGACCCGCTTTCTTGTAAGACCACCAGCCTAGGGTGACACCACCCACAGTATTCTGGGATCCAAACATTAATCAATTGCCCAATCTGGTGGGTACATTTTCTCGATTGAGATTCCCCCTTTTCACAAATACTCTAGCTTTTTGTCAAATTCACATAGAAATTAGCTAGCACAACCGATCTTTTGTTAACTTCATGTGGAAACACATTACTGTTAAACTATAACGTCTCTTCCTCCTTCATCCTCAAGATCTCATATTAATGTCATGACATAAAGTATCTAGCAGCCTTCCAGGCACTGATCTCAGAATTCCTTTGAGTCTCACAGATATGAATCCCCAATAAAAATTAGTAAATGGAACTAAACCACCAACCAAAGAGTACACATGGAGCAATTCATGGCTCTAGCCACATATGTAGCAGAGGATGGCGTTGTTGGGCATCAACAGGAGGAGAGGCCCTTGGTCCTGTGAAGGCTTGATGCCCCAGTGTAGGAGAATGCCAGGAAGGGGAGGCAAGAGTAGGTGGGTGGTTGGGGGAGCACCCTCATAGAAGCAGGGGGATGGGGGTGGGATAGGGAGTTTCCAGAGGGGAAACCAGGAAAGTGTTGTGAGCCAAGTCCTAGCCGAAAGCGGCTATCATCTTTGCAGCCATTTCAGGCCATATACCCCGACAAGAGACTTGTTTTTCAACAGCCCACAACAGCTGAACACACTGATAAACATCTTGTTTTTCTCAGACATATCCTGGACTTGTTGTTTAGTGTCCCCAGCTGCAGGGCACTCGTGGTAAAGTGTCTTCAGCTGCACTCCCCTGCTTTTGCTTATATACCCATGATTGTCTTTCAATAAATGGGACTTGAACAGACTCTCTTTCTTGTCTCTCCATTCTTCATGTCTCTTTCTCCTCCATCCCCATTCTCTCTCTTGCTAGACCCCGGGGCCGGGTCAGGAAAGGGGATAACATTTGAAATGTAAGTAAATATAATATCAAAAAAAAAAAAAAAAGGTAAATAGCTGTGAGAAAGATATACTTTGGCCACTAGGTGGCAGAGCAGAGGCAAACAAAATGATGGTGATTGAGGATCTGGTACTCTACCTCACCCCAGACTATCTGCTAAGTCAATGACTACAGATCCCATTGACTGCTTTCGGTATATGTAAAGTGGGGCTTGCTGAGGTTGGGCTCTGAGTGGTATATCCTCTCTAATTGTTGTGGAGGCAGAAGAAACTCAAAGTAATTGAATTGTGAATAGACTTGTTTAGGGTACATTAACTCACACAATGCAGAATTTGGTTAAGAAGTCATTGCTTCTTTCCTACCTGTAATATCCCAAAGATGCGCCTATACTAAACAGACCTTTGATAGATAAATTATATTGGGATGCTAAAAATAAATGTTTATTTCCCAAAACTTATCAACCACTATATTCCATTCCCATAACAAAACACCATCTAAAGAACAGTTCAAGGGAGGTAGTATATAACCATCATTAAATTCTGGCCTGTCATTAAGTCTCCTGTGTTTTTATCAGGAAAATCATAATCCTGTCACCTGTTGAGATGATCCTAGTTGACAAACACTCACAAAACAAACAAACAAATAAGCAAACAACAAAAGTCAAGCATTGGAGTACTTATGAAATAATTCTCGCAATATCTTGGTTGTTGAAATCTCCCTTCTGCCCAAGTGGCCAGATTTGTATTCTTCTGTCTCTGTTTAAATTGTTCAAAGTATAACCAAGACAGGAGCTAAGAGGCTTAAGGATAACAACATATGTAAAACTCACAAGCCTTATTTTTTAATGATAATGATAATAATAATAAGCTAGTGAAATCTTCTATTCAAGGCTGACCCATTAGCTCCTTCCAACCAGACTTTTCAGTAAAGAGTTTTCCTTCATCTCTAAGTGTTAGAGTGATTGCTTACTGAGAAGATTTATTATTCTATAACACTAGGATGCCACTAAAATGGGATGATACCTCCTTCTGCTCCAGCTGTCCCCTCTTTGCTGGTGGGCTTCTTGAAAAGAGAGAGATTCTCGAAGTTAGCTGGGCTGGTGCTGGTAGAAAGATGTTCTGATTATCACAGATTGCTGTGCCTGAGGCAGTGAAGGGCAGCAATTAGAACCTTACTACATTCAGAGATAATCTCTGAATAAATCCCCTATCTTCTCATCCCTACATCTCCTTTCTACTCTTGCCTCTGCTGTGCCTATTGTAGCCTTCTTCTTTCCTGGTCAACCTTCAGGGTCCAGTGCTCTTTCTCCAATTTCCTGTCTTTTTCTTCATCCCCTGTTCAGCACCATATGCCTTCAACTTTTGTCTCAAGACCAATCCTCAATGTTCTCAGTTATACCAGCTTAGTTTTACATGATCTTAAATGTGGGTTAGACTCTAGGCAAAGGTTCTTTTTACTTAATTTTAATTAATTATTTTACTTATTTACATTCTAAGTGTTGCCCCCTCCCAGAGTTCTTTACCCCATTCTCGCTCTCTTTTGCCTCTGAGAGGATGCTCTTCCTTCCCCCGGCATCCCTCTTCCCTGGTGCATCAAGTCTCTAGAGGATTAGGCACATCCACTCCCTACTGAGGCCAGACAAAGCAGTTCCTCTGCTACATATGTTCCAGGGGCCTTAGACCAGCCTATGTATGCTCTTTGGTTGGTGACTTAGTCTATGGAAGCTCCCAGGGGTCCTGGTTAGTTGAGATTGTTGGTCTTCCTATGAAGTTGGCATCCC
>NW_021618415.1:0-5099 GCF_004785775.1 Grammomys surdaster | reverse complement strand
TCTCTCTCTCTCTCTCTCTCTCTCTCTCTCTCTCTCTCTCTCTCTCTCTCTGTGTGTGTGTGTGTGTGTGTTTGTGTGTGTGTGTGTCTGTGTCTGTGTGTGTCTGTGTGTTTCTGTGTGTGTTTGTATGCTTACGTGTGTGTTATTTAAAAAGGTAGACTAAAAAGTAGAAATTGTACTTGTATAATGTTTTTGAGTGAGCAGAAGCTTGGCCACATCTAAAACCTGATTTCCAGGTGACTATTTAAATTGTTCACCACCCCCTCAGGAATGAAGATAAGCATTCACATTTTTTTAACTTCCTGTTACGCCATAGGTTATAGGGACTAGAGCAGCATGGGAAGGATAGCATGACTTGACTTTTCCTGTTTGCACATCTCAAAAGAAGAAGAAGGCTTGTGTTCTTACAATACATACATGTATTGGTCCCTTAGGAAGTATCTGGATTAACTGTACTTACAGTGAATTAATTAAAAATATTAATTTCTAAAGGTGGCTAAGAATCTCATACCTTTAAACATTGTTTTCAGGCTATGTAGTTTACTATAATGTTAAATGTTTAGAAAATTTTCATAAAAACAAAATTGTTAGGTGGATTTTTTCCAATGTAAGAATGAGAGAAAAATGTGAGAAACTAAAGATTATACATCATTTGGTTGGTAAAATAAAGAAGTTAATTTATTATCTTTAACATTTTTTCCAATGTTCTTTCTGTTTCTGTGACAAATATCATGGCCAAATGCAACTTGAGTAAGGTAAAGGCTTATTTCAGACCATTATCTACCCTGGAAAGAATTGAGAGCAAGGACTCAAGAACTGAAGCAGAAATCATGGAGGAACACTGCTTCCGGTTTGGCTTGCTCATTTCTCTCTGCTAGATTTTTCCTGCCTAAGGTTGATACTGTTCATGTTGGACTGTGTTTTCCTACATCAATTGGCCAACATCAACTCACAGTCAAGACCATGGGCCAATATGATTCAGGTAATTTTTCAATTGAGATTCCCTTTTCTAGGGTATGTCAAGTTGGCAATAAAGTCTAACTAGGGCATTTGATATTATCTCTTAAGACTTTAACCACGATCCTGGAAGATTCTTGACTCATCAACAGAACAGGAAGAACAGACCTTCAATGAAGTGTAAGATTCTTTCTCAGACTTTCCCCAAAGATCTTTAAATTTCCTGTCTTCATATCCTGTTATGAGCATGACGAACCAAATCTGCTATTTGAACTACTAAAAATATACGTAGTCATATATCTCAATTCCACAAACACAGAATTAAAATTTTGATATATCAGGTTGAGGCATGTAGTTTCCTTCTGCACTGAAAATCAGAGTACAGGGTGCAGCACCCTTCCAGTGTATTGCTCATCAGATATTAGAGTTGAATCTCAGATTCATGAGTTTTCATTTGAAAGCTGTTGAGGTAAGTACAGCAAATGCTAAAACTTCTAGGTCCTGGAAGAAGAGGGCAGTGATAAAACAGAGATATACAGATTCTCTGTGTTTTGGTTTTCGGGGGTGTGTGGTGTGTGATGTTGTAGTTGTTGGAGGTAAAAAACCAATCCCAGACACTATTGCTGATGCCAAGAAGTGCTTGTTGACAGGAGCCTGGTATAACTGTCCCCTGTTAGGATCTGCCAGAGCCTGACCAGTACAGAGGCTGATACATGCAGCCAAACATTGGACAGAGAGCAGGAACACAATGTAGAAATTAGGGAAGAACTGAAGGACCTGAAGTGGTTTGCAACCCCATAGGATAAAAAAACAATATCAACCAATGAGACCCACCAAAGCTCCCAGGGACTAAACCAGGAGCCAAAGAGTACACATGGAGTGACCCATGTCTCCAGCTCAATATGTAGCAAAGGATTGCCTTATCCAGCATCAGTGCAGGGGAGAACCTTGTCCTCTGGAAGCTTGATGACCAAGCAGAGGAAAATATTAGGACACTGTGGCAGGAAAAGGTGGGGAAACAGCCTCATAGAGGCAGGGAAGGGGGAGAAGAAAGGGAGATTCTGGAGGGGAAAATGGGAAAGGGGATAGCATTTGAAATGTAAATAAATAAAATAAGAAACTTATAAAAATAAAATAAATAAAAAGAGAAACACTTATTTTAGTTTGGTATTCTTAAAGGGGAGAGCAGAGGTGTGTGGATACTGCGAGTATCACCTTAAAAGGTCACCAGTGCTGAAGATTTCCCTGAACATACTTTTCCACAGAGTACCTGAAGGCAATTTTCCTTCTGGTCAGCAGACTGACTGCAGTTTCCTGAGAAGACATCTTACCACCTGGGAGAGGATTAACTCTGACTCAGTTGTCCCTGAATTTAAGTTTTACAATAATGGAAGCTTGCCGGATGATGAGTTATAACACCATAAAGTTAGTAAAAAGCTGTGTTGTCTAGGTTCCCCCTGGCTATCTGCTCAGTCCACTTCCTGGTATCCAACTGTCTGATATAGGTCCTGAGTGTTCTGTCTCCTCCTTTGCTGCTTTCTGGTCTACAGATCAATCTCATTGCAATGGGAAAGCACATCTTGCTGCTCCTGCTGGGCCTGTCTTTGCTGGTGAGCTCCCTGCAAGGTAAGACCCTGGCAGATGGTAGTGTTTGGTACTGGTGGGCAGACACACTGATGCTACAGACTAGGGGACTTTGGGGATGTGAGGAGCAGAAAATAGGATAACAGAACTGACCCTGCTTCAGTCCTGTATCCATATTGACATCCTCCCGTTGCTTCTGCTGTGCACACTCATAGACACTTTCCTGTCCTTCTCTCTGTACTTTCTGCATCTCCTTGCCACTCTGTACTCCTGTCCACCTTCCTCCACATCTGTTCTCTGGAATATTAAGCATCTTCAGTTCCTCAGGTTTTACATGCAAATTGGCCTGAATTTAGATTGGGAGTTGGAAAGGAAGGTCATTACCAGGATGAAAACAATTGATTTATCCAATCAGTGTGATAGAACACTAAGGTTTAAAAACAGGATTCCTGTGAGGATTTCCTGTAGGAGAGACGCTTCCCTTGCAGTGTGTGCCAATGAATACAATCATGCCTGACAATGTCAGACTCTGGTCTCTTTCTGTCATCTCTCTCTTAAGAGGCCTCAGAAACATAATGCTGTGGGTGCATTAGGCACCATACATCAGAGCTTTGATTTCTCATTCTGATAACTTGGCCCATTCTCATGGTATGAGGTTGGGGAGCCTTCCATCTCTTCTCCAATCTTCCCTTTACAGAGTCCTGTGGTCATGACCCTTCATGAAAGTGTTAGCTCAGCACACATCCAACTCCTTTCCTGGCTATTACTTATTAATTTCCCAGAGCCACAAGCTCAGCTCACAATGGTGCTTGAGTTGGATCTTGAATGTCACCCTCGCTCCTGCTTTTGTCTTTTCAGCTTTGACATGTATCACATGTGCTAGGCTCAATTCTCGGGGAATTTGTGAGAGTGGAGAAGGTTGCTGTCAGGCTAAACCTGGTGAGAAGTGTGCCTCGCTTGTAACCCTCAAAGGTATGTAAGGTCTGGGAGCTCTGAGAGTCATCTTGCTTGCCCTACAGTAATGAATCCATCCCCAGAATTCTGATGTTAAATGCAGAGACTGAAGGAAGATGTCTTGGTCTGTAAGAGTAGGAGGAAAGGCCCTTTGGCTTTGGGTAATGGCTGCCACTGACTGTTGCTCAGACCAGAAAACAAATTATGAAGAAAAAATATTTTGAAAGATGTCTGGGTGATCCTTAGGGAATTTCTCGGTGAAAATATAATTGGATATGGTAGGAATTGGATTCTAAAATTCAATTCAGTAATTTTGGGAATGGTGGCCCACCTGTGGATTAGGTTAGGATTTGAGGAATAGGCATGCAGTGATGCCACCTCAGTTTATGCTTGTATTTCAGATGTACCTTCCATCTGACTCTTGACTGACTCACCAACTCTTTCCACTGATGTTTACATTTTGCGTCTTTACTTTCTTCCTCTCCAGATGGCAAAATTCAGTTTGGAAACCAGAGATGTGCTGACATTTGCTTCACTGGGACTGTTAGGAATGGAGACAAGACAGTAAAAATGAACTGTTGCAACAACAAGTCTTTCTGCAATCAACTATAAATCTGATACTTATAACAGTTATTTGAACTGTTGGATTTTAGGTGAGCCCCTACTCCTTCCCTCTGCTCCTGTAACCTCATAATCCTGGACAGTCTGTTGCCAGCACTGGAAATGTAATACCTGCATGCACTTAGCAGTAGCTGTTGATATTTCAACAGTTAAACAGGCTAGAGAGATGCTCTCTGATTCCCACCACCCCGGTACTCCCTCATTCTCACATCACGGTTGTCTTCACTTTAACCCTATGTCCCTCCAATGCATTGGACATAAAGCACAAGTTCCTCCTTCTATTATTTGTACACCTATTCAACAAACACATTCTGTCTGATGAGCACAACACCGGGTACTGAGCACTGATTTTTTAAAAGTATTAAATATGACAGCCCTGACACCTCCCCTCTATGAAGATTCTGTTTTTGCCAGGGTGGTCAGATAACTATAACTTCCATGTCTTTAACCTAATCCATAGACTTATGAGTATATTTTAGATAGTGTCTCACTGCTGTGACCTTAACAAAATGATGGTTTGGAGAAAGGATTTATTAAGCTCATGAGATGAGAGGTTTTGTACCTCTTAATGGGAGACTCTATTAGAATAGAGATATTCATCTCTTGACCTTCAGAAAGCTGGGTGCAATAGGAAGGGACAAGGCCAAGATTCAACCACCATGGATTCACCCTCAGTGGCTTACTTCCACCAAGCAGGATATACCTCTCTCAGTAACCTATGGAAATTTCAAATGCATTAATGAATTAAGTCAATAGGTTAGGTCAGAGATATCTACCCCAACTCTGGAACTGATCTCATAGGCACAGCCAGATTTGTATTTGATGGATTAGACATTCTCAGTTCCATCTAGTGACTAGAAGCTGATATCACAGGCTGAGAGTGCTTCTGTTCCAGGGTTCGTGTCCACTGTGTGGTCACATGCACATGTGCTTCTTTATCCTTCAGGAAAGTTCTTCTGTTTAGCTTTACTCCTGGCAATTCC
>NW_021618414.1:1086-1334 GCF_004785775.1 Grammomys surdaster | reverse complement strand
GTACATGGAAACTACTTGAAGCTCTAAGCTGTCCTTCCAGATAGGCCAGTGGGTGCGTTGTAAGAGAATTCATTGAGAGTGTAATATGAACACAGTGGTGTAGCAGTGAATTAGTTACTCTGCTCTGACTCCTGGAGGGTCGCACATGCATTGCACCTGCTCAAGAATTCTCTGGATTCTCTAATGAAAGACACACATGCACACACACACACAAGCACATGCATGAGAGAGAGAGAGAGAGAGAGAGA
>NW_021618414.1:0-986 GCF_004785775.1 Grammomys surdaster | reverse complement strand
GAGAGAGAGAGAGAGAGAGAGAGAGAGAGGGAGGGAGGGAGGGGGAGAGAGAGCAAGCATTTATATATGCCTACACTAGCTCAATGGCTGGGCACTTCTAAACTTCCCCATGGCTAACACACATTCCCCTCCTGTATTCTTGAATTAATATTTGCTAAATCCATATTTCATCTCTGTTACCCCTGACTCAACTGGGGGAATGGCCCCTGCGGCCACTTTCCTGGAACCTTACATGTCGCAGGCCCTTAAGTCTGTTCTCCTTGCTCTCCTGTCAGGATTCTTTCCTCCTCTCTCCCCTGTCCCTTGCCCCCGTCTCCCTGCCCAGCCATTGGCAGTTTTTTATTACCAGTCGAAGCCAGCTGGGGGCAGGGACCCTCAGGTCTGGAAGCACGGCTTTTGGGAGCCAAAATAAGACAAAGCATTAGAACCAATTTCCAACACAGTGGTACACAACCGCATGCTATACAAAACATGTCCAGGCTCGGGATGTGGTTCAGTGCTAGAGCACTTTTCTAGTGTGTTCAGTCTGCATCTGAGACTTAGCACCACAAACTCATGCAGACTCACTTTAACAATTATATGTTCACTTTAATGACATAAAAACAACCATGAGTACATTCAACTTTAAACTTTAAGAGAAAAATACTACGGGCTGGTAAGGCAGCTCAGCTGGGCAAACCAAGCCTGAACTCAGTACTGCCACCCATATGGCTGAAGGAAGAACAGACTCCTGAAAGTTGTCCTCTGACCTCCATACTCACGCCATGGCACACGTACACACACACACACACACACTAAATAAATCTACAATGGGATTAAAAATTGCTTAAAGCTGGAGGTGGTAGCACATGTCTTTTATTCCAGCATGCTGGAGGCAGAGGCAGAAGGATCTCTGTGAGCTAAAAGCTAGCATGATCTACAGAGCAAGTTCCAAGACAACCAGGTAGACACAGAGAAACCCTGTGTCAAAAACAAAACCAAAAAAA
>NW_021618413.1:12118-16145 GCF_004785775.1 Grammomys surdaster | reverse complement strand
TCTCTCTGTCTCTCTCTCTCTCTCTCTCTTTCTCTCTCTCTCTCTTTTTATTTAATTATCTTATGAGCCTGTGTGCCATGTATGTCTGGATGCCTGCCGAAGACAGAAGAAGGTACAGGATTCCCTAGAACTGGAGTCAGAAGAGTTGTGAGCCACCTGGTGTAGGTACCGGGATGGAACCCAGGTCTTTCACAATAGTAGCAAGTATTTTTTTTTTTTTTGAGAAGGGGTTTCTTTAGGTAGCCATGGCTATCTTGGAATCTACTCCATAGACCAGGGTGTCCTCAAACTCAGAGATCTGCCTGCCTTTGCCTTTGCTTCCTGAGTGCTGGGATTAAAGGTAAGTACCACCATTGCCTAGTGGTATCAAGTGTTCTTAAACATTGGGCCATATCTTCAGCCCCATCTTTTTCTCTATTTATTTATTCATTCATCTATTCATTCATTTGTGTGTGTGTGTGTGCGTGTGTGCGTGTGTGCGTGTGTGCGTGTGTGCGTGTGTGCGTGTGTGTGTGTGTGTGTGTGTGTGTCTGATACTGGAAGAGAGTTTCAGATTCCCTGGAGTTGAAGTATAGGCAATTGTAAGCTTCAATGTGCATGCTGAGAACCAAACTTGGGTCCTCTGGAAGAGCAAGAGACACTTTTAACTGCTAAACCATCTCTCCAGGTTCTGTCTGTCTGTCTGTCCTCAGGGCCAGCCTCAGAACCTAGTGCCAGGCTCTGCCTGTCCCTGCACCCCCAGCCTGTTCCTAGCTCCCTCTGCATCCTGTCCACCTAGCAGAACAGCTGAAGAGATTTCCTTAATCCATGCTCCCCAACCTGCTCCCTATCCAAACAGCTGGGCGGGTGTGGGTCTGAGGCTAGGGGAGAGGAGTTCTCTGCAGCCATCATCTCCAGGGCCTTCATCTTCCCGTGGAGAAGCATCTCTGCTAGGTTAAGGTGATGGTGGGTTGGGGTCTAGTGCAACCTGAAAACAATGAGACACCCAGACTAAAATCCAAGATGAAAATCCAAGGAAGAAAGGGCTTGTCTCATTTTGGAAAACATGCTAAATGTGCCAATCCCAGTCCAAACCAGAGCAATACCAAGCTTTCCAAGGTTATCGTCAGAGATGTTAAAACTCAGCTAAAAAGCTGGGGAAGCTAACAGATGTGAAAATGTCTGAGGCTAGGCATGTCCTTGCTTAGGGACTCTGGAGCTCTGGGTGTGATCTCCAGCTAAAGTCAGGTGTGGTGCACACACTTCAGGTAGCTCACAAAAGCCTGTGACTCCACCTCAGGGGATCTGATGTCCTCTTCTGACTTCCATGGGCAGATCACTCAAATGTACAAGCCACAGACATATACATAGTTAAATAAAGAAATAAAAATCACGGCCGGGCCGTGGTGGCACACGCCTTTAATCCCAGCACTTGGGAGGCAGAGACAGAAGGATTTCTGAGCTCAAGGCCAGCCTGGTCTACAGAGTGAGTTCCAGGACAGCCAGGGCTACACAGAGAAACCCTGTCTCGAAAAAAACAAAACAAACAAACAAACAAACAAACAAAACGAACAAAAAAAAAGAAATAAAAATCACATCTTGAATTACTGTCATAACCTTCTTTCTTTCTTGTCTGCCATGCTTCTTATGTGAAACAAGCTCTGTGTGTCTGTCTGTTCCTGTCTGTCATCTCTTCTCTTTTGTCTTTCTCTTGGACTACCCTCTTAAAACTCTCAGAAGTATAGAGCAGGAGAGGTGGCTCAGTGGTAAGAGCTCTGGCTGCTCCTCCAGAGAACCCAGGTTCAACTCCCAGCACCCACATGGCAGCTGACATCACTCTGTAACTGCAGTTCAAGGGATCTAACACTCTCTTATCAACTTGTGCACTGTGCACGCTTGTGCAAGGATACACATGTGGCCCAAACACCCATACCCATAAAATAGAATTTTTAAAGAAAAATTTAAAAAACTTCTCAGAAGTTGGAGATAAGGCTCAGTGGTTAAGAATGCTGCTCTTCCAGACCACCTATATGGTGGCTTACAACCACCCCATAGCTCCAGTTTCATTGGGTCAGAAACCTGTCCTTTATGGGCACTGCAAATATGTGTATTGCACAGATGCATGCAAAGCACCCCGATACATAACATAAATATATTAATATTTAAATAAATAAAATCACAGATACAATGACATGGTTATCAATTGTCATCGTCTCCTTTTTTTAATTATCACCATAGTCGTCATCATTATTATAATTACTTTGAGACAGAATCTCATCCAGGCTAAGCTTGCTCCAAACTTGCTATGTGGCCAAGAATATTTGAATTTCTAAGCCTCCTGCCTCCATCTCTTGAATTAGTATGAAACATTTCTTACTAATAAAAAATAGAGGGTGGAAACACCAATATAGTACTTCATATTTATTTTTTTCATTTTCAACACAACACAGAATACTCCCCAGACCCCAGTCATTTCAATTGGTGCAGTTTCTCCCTCAGGCTTGCAGAGGGTGCAAGCTGGGTATCCCCTGATGCAGCCCAGTATGGGGACCAGGTACCTGAGGGTAGAGGTTGAGTCCCACAGGTGAGAGATCTGTCCCCCAAGATTACTCCACTTCAGATGCTATTTCATTTGCAGGCCTCTGGGACTTTTGGCCATAAACTGGTTGTCTCCCATCTCCTCCCTGGGTTCTGTTAGGTTGTAGCAGTGACTCCCAGATATCAGAGAACCACTCTTGCTGGCCCGATAAAAGGATATTACAGAGGATTCAGTAAAAAGATAGATATACAGGGCCACCGAGCCTCTACACCCTCCGTGTACCACTCTCTCCAGGGTGTCAACATCCTGGAAGTAGCAGGTCCCTGCTTCTCTAAATTCTTACAAATACTTATTTCCAGGATTGGAGAGACGGTCCAGAGGACCCAGGTTTGGTTCCTGCACCTACACGATACCTCACAAACATCTATAACTCCCAATTCTACTTACAGATATTTGGGCAAAAAACATACACTTGAAATAAAAATAAACCTTTAAATAAATGTATTTAAGGGCCTCTGAATGGCTCGGTGTACAAAGGAGCTTGCTGAAAACTGGATCACCTTAATCTGTCTCTGTTGTGCACTTCAGTATATGTTCTTAACACACAAAATAAATGAACAAAGTGTAGTCTAAACTTAAAAGACATATTCATTCCTAAATAAGACACATTTATAGGAAAACAAAGCCATACTAAACAAACAAACAAACAAACAGAAACAAAAAAAAATAAAGGCAAAGATGGACAGTAGCTGCACACACTTTTAATCCACTATTCCCAAGGTAGAGGTAGGCAGTTCTCTGAGTTCAAGACCAGCCTGGTTTAGAGTTCCAGGACAACAAGGGCCACACACAGAAACACTTGTTTCCAAAAACCAAGCCAACCAACGAACCAAACAAACCAGAACACAAAGTCAAAACCAACAACAGAAAAATAACAAAGGCAAGAGTCTCAGTGTTGAATGCTGTGAAGAGACACCATGACCAAGACAACTCTTACAGAAGAAAGCTATTAACTGGAGTTTGCTCAGTCTTCATAAATTGACTCCACTATCATGGCAGGGCATGCAGACCTAGTCCATGACAGAGAGCTAGACACGCCTACTCATTGATTTTATTTATCATTATTTTTCACTCTTTATTGTTTTGGGGAACAGGGTCTGTTTATGTAGTCCTGACTGTCCTGCTATCTGCTCTGTAGACCAGGATGCCTTGAGACTCACAGACATCTGCCAATGTCTGTCTCCTGAGTGATGGGATTAAAGAGTGCCCTACCAAGGCCTAGCTATTACCTTTTAAAAATATTTTTATTAATTTTTTAACAAATTTCATACATGTTGATATCACAGTTTCTTCATATCCTCCCCTGTTCCTCACCCTAACTTGTCCCAGTGATTGAACTCTGTAAGGCTTCACATATTATTGGCAAAGGCTTTATCGCTGAAACATACCCTCAGTGTCCCAAGGCCTCATTTATTCATTTAGAAAGGGTGTGATGTAGCCCAGGCTTGC
>NW_021618413.1:0-12018 GCF_004785775.1 Grammomys surdaster | reverse complement strand
CCCCCTCCCCCTCCTCCTCTTTCTTCTTTTGTTTTGTTTTTCGAGACAGGGTTTCTCTGTGTAGTTCTGACTGTCCTGTAACTCAATCTGTAGACCACGCTGGACTCGAACTCGGAAATCTGCCTGCTTCTGCCTCCCAAGTGCTGGGAATAAAGGCGAGTGCCACCACCGCCCGGCCGACTAAACTTCTGATCCTCCAACTTGAGATTACAGGTGTGTGTCACCACACCCGGTTTTATACAGTGCTAAAAACAGACCCTTTCAAGCTCCTTGCATGCTAAGTCATACACCCTGACATCTGAACTGTATTCCCAGCCGAGGCAGACAAAATTGTTTGTTTATTTATTCATTTTTTAAAACTATGAGACAGCAGCTCATTGAATTTCCTCAGCTGGCTTTACACTCCCTCAGAAGCCCAGGCAAGCCTTGAATTGACAATCCTCAGGGCTCAGCCTCCCCAGTAGCTGGTATCATGACCACACCCTGGTCATTTAATCAGTTTATCCCCTCCCTCCGACAGTCCCACCATAAATCTATCCTCTGGGTTTCTAAAATGAGATTTGAAATGGCGTCTAAAGGGCTTGAGGCAATCTCTGAGCAGACTAGTAAGCAGAAGACAGTTCTAATCCTCCCTATATAAGCTGTGGCGCTGTGGCTCCCAGCATTTCGCAGAGAACCAGCACTGTGCAGACAGACCTGGGAAGACAGACAACTGCATACTCGAAGACAGGACAAGCGAGGTAAGTTCACCAGGGAGGAAGGCAGACTAGCAAAGCTGTGTGTTCTGATGCGGACACAACGGAGGATCCCTCAAGAATTAACTGGCACAAGTTACCTTTAGCTAGGCAGTATGGCCCTGAGACAGGAGGATGGTGAGTTCCAACCAGAGGAGGCAGCATGTGGAGGTGCATTCTCAACAAACAGAAAGAACTCCCAGGTCCCTAGAACTCCTACTGTGTCCTTTTTGATGAGAATCTTTCTTCATTGGAACTCAGCTCCTGGTGATAATTGTGTTGCAGTGGCAGACTCCAAGAGCCTATTCCATTTTGCTCAGATCCCTATTTCCACGCTGGGTTGCAGGGTCACGTGGTTTCATGTTTGAATTTTCATTTTTATTGTACTTTCCTCATGAGATAGTCTAGCTCTAGAATCCATGCTGTCCTGGAACTCCATCCTCCTGCCTTAGCTTCAAGAGATGGAAGCAGAAGCGGGAACCCTCAGGCATTATTTTTAATTGACATAATTATAGCAAGCCTTGGGCGTGAAGAACACTAGAGTCCATTGTGGAGAGCTGGAATCCCAGCTCTCAGAAGGTAGATGAAGCAGAAGATTGCTATAAAGTTTATGGGGAAACCCTACAATGGGATGAGTTTTAAAACAGCCTGGGCTATCCATCCCAACCCTATCTCAAAACTAAAAATAAAGGCAAAAACCTGAAACCATTTTGGAACAAGTTCAAATCAATGATGACACTAGTTCTTGGTTAAAATCTAATTTCTAGCTGTGGTGTTAGTGGCACACTCTTTTAACTCCTTGGACTAAAAAGGCAGAGTTAAGTGGATCATTGAGTTGGAAGCCAGCCTGATCTACAGAGGGAATTCCAGGATAGTCAAAGCTACAGAGTAAAAAGAAATAAACACCAATTCCTGAAACATTTAAATGTATTAGATTTTTAACACCATATATGTGGGTAGGGGATGATGTGAGTTGGGTTTTTTTTCAGTTTGTTTGGCGGATTTTCTTTTTAATTTATTTTTGAGGAGCAGGGCTATAACAGATTCAAGGCAAGTACCCTACCAACTTTGATATATCTACAACCTTGCAATCTTCTCACCCACTCCCTCCCTCCCTCTCACCTTTCCTCCCCTCACCCCCCTCAATGACAGAGACAGGGTATTTAATCTTTTTGTGTAGCCCAGGCCAGAACTACCTGCCTCTGCCTCTACAGTTCTGGAATTCAAGGCACACACCACTATGTCTGCAATCTGCTGCAGTTTTATTTCATTATCTTAATTATTAAAATAAAAAGGTTAGACCTCGCACTGTTCACTCAGACTAGAAGATCTCTGAGTTTAAGAACAGGCAGAGCTACCCAGAATCGTTGTCTTAAAAAGGTTTTGGGTTTTTTTTTTGTTGTTGTTTTGTTTTGTTCTTTCGAGATAGCTCAGCAGTTAAGAGCACTGGCTGCTCTTCCAGCGAGCTCAGATTCAGTTTCTAGCACCAAAAACGAGGCTCACAGTTGCCTACAACTCTCAGAGTCTTCAAGGCCCTGGGTACTAGGCACAGAGACAGGCATGCATTTTAAACAAATAAAATGTAAGGATCCACATAAAATGTTCATAACTAGTATTTAAAGTTATTATTGTTGTTTTGCCAGGCACAGTGCACACACCTGTAATCTCAGCTCTTGGAAGTTAAAGACATCCAGGTCTCTGAGTTCAAGGCCAGCCTGGTCTATATAGAGACCATGACCTCATCTTCCTCAGTGATCCTGGCTTGGAGGTGTGAGCCACCCCTGTGTTTTTTAGTTTCTTGGTTTGTTTTAGAGTCTCTTATAATTCTAATTTAATTTATACAGCTAATACATTAAGTTGTAATTAGTTTGTAATGCAATATAAATGCTTTTTTTTCTGTTTTTTTTTTTTTTCAAGAAAGGGTTTCTCTGTGTAGCCCTGGCTGTCCTGGAACTCACTCTGTAGACCAGGCTGTCCTTGAACTCAGAAATCCGCCTGCCTCTGCCTCCCAAGTGCTGGGATTAAAGGCGAGCGCCACCACCGCCCGGCTATAAATGCTTTTTTATGAACCTTTTGTGTTAAATTTTCAAACAAGTACCAAGTTTTAAGCTATACTTGAAAAGTAATTTAGATCTAATTTTTATAATTATTAATTTTTTTATTAAAGCTTTTGTTTTGTTTTGTTTTGTTGAGACCGGATTCTATGTGTAGCTCTGGCTATCTTGGAACTCATTCCTTGTAGACCAGGCTAGCCTGAACAAACATGCATCTAACTGCCTCTGCCTCACAAGCATTCCGGATTAAGGGTGTGTGCCACCACAACCAGCAACAATTTTGTGTGTTCCTAACAAACAGTGGGAATGTCCACAACTGTTTGCGGGAGGATATGTTCTGAGAAATGATGAAATCTAGAAGGCAACAGAATAAAACTAATCTTCTTCCTTCTTGCTTTCCCAGGTGTCTGAACCAACATCAAGCCTGTCTCTCAGGCCAAACAGGTAGGCTGGTTTACACAGGAGTCTCTTCAAATTTTTCCTAGAACAAGGGGAATAGTCATCACAGATATGGATATGAATGTGCCATCAGACAGCCTTGTCAGATCAGGGCAGCCACTATCCCTAACATCTCAGGTAAAACACGGACAAAAGGAAAACTACAATCCCGATTTTTGGCACTTGAAGTTCCGAGCATACAAACCACTGGAAGAGTCTGACCCAGTCCAGGACCTGAGGAAGATCTCTGACTTATGCCATCAGTGGCTCAGGCCGGACCTGAACAGCAAGGAGGAGATCCTGGATCAGCTGGTGTTGGAGAAGTACCTAATCTGCATGCCACTAGATTTGCAGGCCTTAGTGAAGGAGAGCGGAGTGAAGAGCTGCAAAGACCTGGAAGAGATGCTGAGGGAAGGGAGATCCCACAAGTGGGTAAGCAGAGGTTCCGTTGTACACTCTGGGAAAGACAGCTGTGGGGGCTTGGTGACCTGGGAGCAGAGCCGGTAGAGAATCTTGCCCTAAATGTGTGGCTCTCAAGGGGAGAGTTTGCTTCCCAAGAGATAAATGACAACTTCTGGGGACTTTTATGGGCTTGTTTGTCTTTGTGAAGGTTACACAGAAACTTCATTTAGAGGCCAAGGGCATGTCCAGATCAGAAATAGTGCAATCTAACAGACCAATGATCAACTCATTGAGTCAGGGGATAGAAACAATGTTTTTTATTTTCTAATTTATTGTTTATTTTATGTGCTTTATATATTCATGTGTTTTCCCTGCATGTCTGTGTGAGTACCAGTGCCCTGCAACTGGAACTACAGTTTTGAGCTGCCATGTCGGTGCTGGGAATTGAACCTGGGTGCTCTGGGAAAGCAGCTCCTGCTACCAATCTCTCTGAGCTAACTCTCCAGTCCCTTTGTTGCTGAGGTTGTTGTGCTGTTGTTTTAATCTGTATGTTTCTATGCACTCATGATGCCGTTGAGGCCAGAGGAAGACATCAGGTCCCCTTGGAACGGGAGTTACATTTAGGAGCCACTCTGTTGGTGCAGGTCTGTGACCTTGAACAGTCAGTGAACAAAGAGCAGTACTCATAATCACTGAGCCCTCTTTCCCACCTTGCTGCCCCAGATTCTTTCTCTACTGAGACATGGTCTAATGTAGCCCAAGCCGGTCCCCAAGTCACTGTGTAGCTAAGTGTGACCTTGTGGACCAATCCATGCTCAGAAAGACAGATTAGCAAATAAGCCAAACTTCCTTGCTATGTCGGAACAGAAGCAAGAGTGCTTGCTGGGAGAACTAGATCCAGACTCTTACTTCAGTCTCACCCCAATTCCCTTTCTCCCCACAGTCCATAATCGACTACCAAGGACAGGCATGCCTCCTTCGGGATCCCAGTGTTGGGAAGGATGAAGCCCCAGAGGAGACATGGGATCCTATTGATTTGTCCCAAGAGCACCTATCAAGTAGGACGACGGAGTCTCTCAACAGAGGCCAGGCCAGCCTGAAGCAGCAGAGCCCAGAGCTGCAGAACCTCTCAGAAATGGAAGAGCCATCCACCAGCCAGGTGAATGCATGTCATTGTCCTTGGGGTGATTTGAGAGAAGGAGCTGGAAGACAGGAGGCCTGAGAGATTTGCCAATGGCTGGGGTCAGACACACTGACCATAGACATACATGTCTCATGCATATTGTTGTACAGAATGAAGACCTGTCTGTCTGCTACTCACGAAAGCTCAGCAAAAAGGGCAGGCCTGGCAGTGCAAGCATTTAGTCTCAGCTCTGAGGTGGAATGTGTGTGAGAAATATTTCTGAGTTCAAGGCCAGCTAGAACTACACATTGAGTCTCTCTCTCTCTCTCTCTCTTTTTGAGACAGGTTTTCTCTGTATAGCCCTGGCTGTCCTGGAACTCACTCAGTAGACCAGGCTTTCCTGGAACTCAGAAATCTACCTGCCTCTGCCGAGACTCTTTCTCAACAAGAACTGTGAGGCCAGAGTCAACACACACTGATAAAGCATGGTGCTATCCTGGACTGAAAGGCATTTGGAAAGCTAAGGGATCAGGTTTGAGGCCATTCTGGGCTACATAGAGTTCAGAGACAACATGGGCAACTCATCAAGACCCTGTTTCAAACAAACCAGGAAAAAAAGTCCAAGGTCCTGCAGGGTGGTCAGAGGTAGAGCAGGGGTGCAGAGTATTCACCAGTGGGGAGGGGTGTGGTTCTCAGTTATAGAGCGCTTGCCTGGACAGAGCTCTAGTACCACAGACCAGGGAACAAGCAAAGGAAAAAAGCTAGTAGAATACTGGATCTGATTGGGTGTGAGGAATGAAGGCGGTTCATTCTCCTGCAGTCTTTCAGGGACAGAAGGCTATAAGAAAGTCTACTTTTCCACCCTTCATTCTTTTGCTTAACCTCCCCAGATCCATACCTTTACCTGAGCCCTTCTTTGAAGACTAACCTCCCTGCCCCTGAATTAGTTTGTACTACCTATACAGCCCTGGGTGTGAGGCCATTCTGTGGATTGAGGTAGATCTATCAGTGATCCCAAAACCCCAACTCTCCCCCTCAGCAAAGCCATCAAGTGTCCATAAGCTCCTCATTTAGGGGCGGGGACTCCTGTGTTCCTCCTACTCCTTGCTGGAATGGTGATTGGCTGGATGCTGTAAAGGGCTCTCTAGCTGCTTTCAGTTCATGAGTTCAGCAGTCCTGCCCTGTCCTGTCCTTTCCTGTCCTGTCCTTAAGATTTGTCTTTATTCCTGTCACCATCCCCCTCCTCTGGACCTTTCACTTGACCTATTGTCTCACCCCTTTCTTCCCTACCCACACCCCACGTCTGCCTCTTAGAATCTTTTTGCTTTGTTTTTCAAGACAGGGTTTCTCTGTAGTACTGGCAGTCTTGGAACTCATTCTGTAGACCAGGCTAGCCTTGAACTCTTGAACTCAGGAATCTGCCTGCCTCTGCCTTCCAAGTGCTGGGTTTAAAGTCATGCGCCACCACCGCCTGGTAGTGTCTATCACTAAAAGTCCACAATCTGTACCAGGAGACACCTCCTCCACATCAGAGTCATTCAGTCCTCTATTATATTGTCCTGTTGTATGTGTGGGTATTTTTCTTGCATGTGTATCTGTATACCATGTGCGTGCCTGGTGTCTTCAGGGGTGAGAGGAGAGTGACAGACCCCTTGGAGCTGGACCTACAGGTGGGTGTGAACCTCCTTTTGGTTGCAAACCCAAGCCCTCCACAAGAGCTGTCAGTGATCTTAGTCTCTGAGCCATATCATCTCTAGTCCCATTAGCCCTAAATCTTAGTGTCACCAAGGTTGACAGGCATTTTGCTTGAAGAGTCAAGAGCAGGAAGGAATGTTTTTAGAAAATTCAAGTAACAACCAATGTGAGATTTAGAGGTATGGTAGTTAGTTACACATAAATGAAAGGTGTATGTTCAGAGACTCTCTTATGTATTGTATGGACCCATCACCTGTCAATTAATAAACCCTATGCACTGTAGAAAAGGGTAGAATTGAAGGTGGGGTACCCAGGATACAGAAGGAGTTCTGGAATAGAGGCTTGTGTGGGAGAGCTTCCCAGGAAGATGTGAGGCAGGCTTGGTACCTGAGCACAGGTGATCAGCCACATGGCAGAATGTAGTTCAAAATACTTGAGAGAATTTAAGTTATGATTTAGTCAGAATAATCTAGTTCTGTGACCAAGGTATTTGTAAATACTTCCTTCTGAGAGCATGGGCTGGGAGGAAGAACCAGGATGTGACTTGGACAGATGTACAAATAAGAGAAAAATATTCCTTTTTCTGGGATAGTAAGGTGGGCTCTAGAAGTATGAATATTCCCACAACACCGAAACAGAGTTAGTATACCAGATTGAGACAGATTACTCAACTCCATCTCTCCATGGGTGTGTAAACTACACGCACCCATAATTAATTGATCTGAATTGTCCCTTCAAGGTAGAGGACACTTTGGGAGTAATTCCTGAGAGGAGACAGCCAGCCTACCTGAGACCTGAGCAGAGCCTGGGGAGTGACTCAGTTTCTGACTGGGAAGAGGTGGAGACATCTGCCTTTGTTTGTCAGGACACTCATTCCTCACTGGGTCCTGGTGAGTGCAAGGAGGGAACTTACTGGGAACTTATTAGCCTGTCCAGTGCTCTTGGGGAGTTGGTGGGATGTTCCCAGCCAACAGCAGAGTTGAGTTTGGACAAGTCTGGTATGGTTGCAATGGACTTTTTCAAAATTTTTTTTGCATCCACTATTTTTTCCATTAATTTATTTATTCAACCTACATCTCAATTGGAGCCCCCTCCCCCCCCTTTTACTCATCTCCATCTGCTTAATCTCTGAGAAGAGGGGGTCTGGGTACAGTGTAGCATCTTTTTTTTGGTTTTTCGAGACAGGGTTTCTCTGTGTAGCCCTGGCTGTCCTGGAACTCACTCTGTAGACCAGGCTGGCCTCGAACTCAGAATTCGAAATCCGCCTGCCTTTGCCTCCCAAGTACTGGGATTAAAGGTGTGTGCCACCACTGCCTGGCGAAGATTATTTTTTTTCTTGCCTGCTTTTTTGCTCTCTTACTTTCTTGCTGTCTGTCTGTCTGTCTGTCTGTCTGTCTTGCTCGTTTTGTTTCCATTGTATTAATTTGAGTTCTTTGTCAAAAATCAAGTGTCCACAAGTGTGAGGCTTATTTCTGGGTCTTCAATAGTGTTCCATTGATCAGCCTGTTTTCATGCCAATATCATATAGATTTTATTACCTTTCCTCTGTAGTACAGTTTGAGATCAGGGATAGTGATACCTCCAAAAAGCTCCTTTATTGTACAGGATTCTTTTAAGCCACCCTGGGCTTTCTTAGTATTCCTTGTGAAGTTGAGAATTCTTCTCTCAAGTTTTGTAAAAGAATTGTGTTGGCATTTTGAAAGACATTGTATTGAATCTGTAGATTGTGTTTGGTAAGATGACCCATTTGTGCAATGTTAACCTACTTATCCATGAGCATGGGAGATCTTTCCGTCGCTTTTTATCTGAAGTGCTTATCACTCAGGTCTTTCACTTGCTTAGTTAGAGTAACACCAATGTATTTTGTTATTTGTGACTATTTTGAGGGGTGTTTCCCTGACGTTTTGCTCAGGACATTGTCATTCATAAAGAAGGGCACATGGTTTTTTGGGGTTTGCTTTTTAGTTAATTTTGCAACCATTCACTTTGATGGTGGTCTTTATCAGAAGTAGTCGTCCTCTGGGAGAATTTTTGGGGTTGCTTATGTGTGCTATAAGCTCATCATCGTATAGGAATGCTTTGAAGTCGTCCTTTCCAATTTGTATCCACCTGACCTCACTTAGCTGTCTCATTGCACTGGCTAGAACTTCAGGTAATATATTGAGGAGATAGGGAAAGAGTGGACAGCCTTGTCCTGTCATTGACTTTAGTTGAGTTGCTTCAAATTCCCCTCCATTTAATTTGATGTTGGCTATTGCTTGCTGTATATTGTGTTTTTGTTGTTTTTGTTAAATGTCTAGGTATGTGCCTTGTATCTCTGATATATCCAAGACTTTTAACATGAAGAGGTGTTGGATTTTGTCAAAAGCTTTTCCAGCTTCCAATGAGATGATCATGTAGTTTTTCTATCAGGTTGTTTATATGATGGGTTATGTTTGTGTGTGTGTATGTATGTGTGTGTGTGTTTATTGAAACACCCCTGCAACTCACATCACCAGATGAGCTCCAGGTGGACCTGACTGGCATGGGATTGGTAGTAGTTGTGTGTTCCAAGTTGGGTTTTCCTGGTGACCCCTGCCCTGTGTGCCTCCAGTGGGAGGGGTCCTGCCAGTGTCCTTGGGAAAGCACAGGAATCCCAGAGACAGACAATAGAAGCCAGGTGACCAAACACATGTCACCTCTGCTGGTTGTGCCCAAGGTGGACCCACTGGCAAGGGATTGTTGGGACAGGTTTCAATCTGGTTGTTTCTGTGGCCCCGGTAGTCCTCCACAGAGAAACAAAGACAATCTTAGGGTCCCACAATTTTTCTCAGGATATCAGGGTGATGCCAGGTCCAGAAAATGGAGGTTGGGGTACTGTGTGCAACTCACCTGTGCCTGCTGTCCCTCTGGGAAGCAGAATGGTCTTTAAGTACTGCATGAGTGGGTAAAGTGGGCAGGAGAGAATCAACCCAAAAATTATTCTATGACCTCCACTATCTTAGAATAGCACATTCTCCCATAATCTAAATATATATAATACTTTTTTTGAGACAGCATCTAATAGTTTAAATGTTGTGTGTGGAATCTCTTCCAGCTGGTTCTCTCAAGAGTAAAGGGTGCCATGTTGCCCCAAGAAGACACCACTGAGGATGCTGTGCCATCATTGACCCATATTCTAGAAAGAGAATTAGACTTGAAAAGAGATCTTCAGAGTCTTCATGGTTTCAAAATACCCACTTCCCAAGGAGTGCTCTCCTATATTGGCAAAACAGAAGATGGGATACAGCCTGCTTCCCTACAGCATGTAGAAGAAGTTAACATTGTTACTGGCCAGGCTCGGTTTCAGTGTACTGAACACAAGAAGAGGTTTCTTTACAGGTCTCAGTTTGACCTCCACAAGAGGTCATACACAGCAGAGAGACGGTTCAAGTGCAATTTGTACAAGTCCTTTGCACAGTCCTCAGCCCTGAGAGTCCTCCAGCGTGTCCACACCGGGGAGAAGCCTTATGCCTGTGCAGTCTGTGGAAAGAAGTTTGCCCACTGTTTCACCCTGCAGGGCCACAGATGGGTTCAAACAAATGAGAAGCCTTATGTGTGTAAGCATTGTGGGGAATGCATAGGCCACAAGGACAACCTCACTGTCCATTTCCGCATCCATCTCAACTTGAAACCCAAAACTCGATAAGAAGTGTGACAAGCATTTCCGACAGCAGGGGACTTTGAAGGGACACATGAAAACCCACAAGAGAAAGGGGTCTGGGTGATTCTGGATCCAGTTTTTTTTCTGGAAAGACTGAGATTGAAATCCAGAGAATTTTCTAGAGAACTGGATGCTGGGTTGCCCCTAGTGGATGTGGTCTCTTTCACTATGCCCTGTGGGTTATCATTTGTTTGAGATAAGGTTAGAACATGCATACTAATTTTAAATTAAATGTTTTAAAATTAAAATTATCATTTAAGTTACTCATCTATTCATAGATTTATTTATTTACTTAGAGACAAGGTCTCTCTATGTAGCCCTGTCTATCCTGAAGCTCACTATGTAGACCTGTCTGCTCTCTAGATCAGAGATCCTCCTGTCTACTTCTGGAGCAATGGGATTAAAGGCGTCATGCCTAATATTCTGTGTTTGTGTTTCCTGTAACTTTAAAACATGCTATGGCTCAGTGATTAAGATCACTGCTCTTAAAGAAGTCCTGAGTTCAATTCCCAGCAACCACATGGTGACTTTTTACCATGTATAATTGGATCTAATGTTCAGTTGTACTGTGTCTGATCAGTGAAAGTGTACTCATATACATACAATATATCTTAAAAAAATGTTATCCCCTTACCAGAAATGCCACAGTCTGATTTATGATCTCACCCTGTTCCCCCAGCTACAACTCAATCCCCCAAAAGGGGGAATCTGGGAGTTCCATCGACATTGCAGCACTCCCTCATGACTAGCTTTCTTCTGGTGACACTAACCCCAGGCTGCCTGCTTTCTCCTCCTGTCCACTGTGTAGCAGACCTGATTCCTCACTAGACTCCTTTTTTCCTCCTTCTGGGACCCAGAAGGCCCACCTTTTCCCCTTCTAGCAATTGGCTTCAATCTCTCTTATTGACACAATCAAGAACCAAATAGGAAACCCCTTTCCCTACTTGTGTGCATGGGTCTGTGTGGCATGTCATGTATGTGCAGGTCAGAGGGAAACTTGTGAGAGTTGGTTTACTCCTTGGTCATTGTGGGTCCCTGGGAATGAATTCAGGTTGTCATGCTTGTTGCAGGTAGATGGCCAATAATGATGGTTAATTTAGGAAGATGGTCACATGATCTAGTCACGGTCTTTTATCTCAGGATGACCTCATTTGAAGATGGTACCAAACACTACCTGGAATCATTTCTATTTATATTTAAATTTCTTTTGAAAATTTTAAAGACATTGGTGTTTTGCTTACATGTATGTCTGTGTCAGATCCTCTGGAGTTACAGTAATGAGCTGTCATGTGGGTGCTGGGAGTTGAACTTGGGTCTTCTGGAAGAGCAGCCAGTATTCTTAACTGTTGAGCTACCTCTTCAGTCCCTGTAGTAGTCTCTTCATTGCTTCTTGTTTTTGCTATATGAGCCAACTTTGATTCCTTTGTTTGCTTCTTAGCTCGTTTGACGGCATGTCTACCTACATACCTACCACCTACGTACCTATCTATATTTTCAGTACTAGACATTCAGAACCTAGGACCTTCAGAACACTAGGCAAGTACTCTGCCATTGAGCTGTGCCTCCAATCCCTCACTGGTGGATTCTAGGAAAGATTGTTTCTATTGAGTCAGTTATATTCTCAGCCGCTTTTACAGTTGTTGCTTTTTTTAAATTTTGGAACAGGGTCCTGGACAGGGTCCACAGTGGTCTTCAACTTGGGATCCTCAAGCCTCAGTCTTCTTGGTAGCCAGGATTACAGATCTTTGACATCAGACACAATAGTAAATAATAATTTATTATTAATTACTTATACAATATTAAATACTAGCTATACACCAGATAATTTACTGTTATCTAATTAAATAGTATAATTTTTATCCAATTATTATTATTATTATTATTATTATT
>NW_021618412.1:0-3375 GCF_004785775.1 Grammomys surdaster | reverse complement strand
ACATATATGACATATAGTATATATTAGTGTATGCATGTATATTATATACCTTGTACATATTATATGTTATATTGTACATATTACTATATTATATACTATATATTATTTTATATAGATACATATATATGTAGGACCCCGAAGGGCTGCTATGCCCTGGCTGAGATTTTCCATGTGCTGCTGTCTACTAAGTAACATTCGGCAGTTCCTATAGGATCAAAACATCCGGACTAATATACGGTGCCCCAGAAAGGGTATTTACACTTGACATCCCAATGCCCCACAGTTGAGTTCCTGTTTTTTCCTGAGTTTGATATAATATATTTTTATATTATACATTATATATTGAATATAGTATATTATATATTTCTATATGTTATTTATTACATAAATTACATAAATTGCATACTGTGTCATGCATATTATATAGTACATGAATTTTAAACGACATATTGTATCATGTAATTTATATCACACATTAGTCTATGTATATATTGTTATTATATATATAACGTATATGACATATAGTATTTATTATTGTATGCATATATATTATATACATTATACATATTTTATGTTACTATATTATGTAGTACATATTATTTTATATAGATAAATATATACAGGACCACGAAGGGCTGCTATGCCCTGGCTAAGCCTTTCCGTGTGCTGCTGTCTACTAAGTAACATTCGGCGGTTCCTATAGGATCAAAACACCGTGATAAATATATGGTGCCCCAGGAAGGGAATTTACACTTGACATCCCAATGCCCCCCAGTTGAGTTCCTGTTTTTTCCTGAGTTTGATATAATATATTATTATATTATACATTATATATTGAATATGGTATATTATATATTTCTATATGTTATTTATTACATAAATTACATAAATTGCATACTGTATCATGCATATTATATATAACATGAATTTTAAATGTCATACTGTATCATGTAAGTTATATCACACATTATTCTATGTATATATTTTTATATATATAATGTATATGAAATATAGTATATATGGTGAATATGGATTATTCCTGTTCATTTATTTCTGAATTACCATTACCTATGACTGATGACTATTGATATTTCAGTTTTATATATTTCAGATTTACTATTAAGTATGACTGATGACTATTGATTATTCATCTTCATTTGTTTCTGATTAACTATTATCCACGAATTCTGAATGTTGATTTTTCATATTCATTTATTTCTGATTTACTATTATCTATGACTGATGACTATTGATATTTCACCTTATTTTTTTCTGGTTTACTATTAAGTATGACTAATGAGTATTGATTATTCATGCTCATTTCTGTCTGATTTACTATTGTCCATGAATGGTGTATATTGATTTTTCCTGTTCATTTATTTCTGACTTACTATTATCTATGACTGATGACTATTGATATTTCAGCTTTATTTATTTCTGATTCCCCATGAACTATGAGTGATGACTATTGATTTTTCAAGTTCATTTATTTCTGATTTACTATTACCCACGAATGGTGAATACTGATTAATCATGTTCATTTATTTCGGACTTACTATTATCTGTAACTGATGACTATTGATATTTCAGCTTTATACGTTTCTGATTTACTATGAACTATGAATTTTGACTAACGATTATTCATGTTCATTTTTTTTATCTTTACCATTATACACGAATAGTGAATAATGATTATTCATGTTCAGTTATATCTGATTTACTATTATCCTCGAATGGTGAATACTGATTGTTCATGTTCATTTATTTCTGACTTACTATTATCTATGACTGATGACTATTGATATTTCAGCTTTATATATAATACTGATTTACTATGAACTATGACGGATGACTATTGATTATTCATGTTCACTTTTTTCTGATTTACTATTATCCACGAATGGTGAATATTGATTATTCCTATTCATTTATTTCTGATTGACTATTATCAACGATTTGTGAATATTGATTATTCCAGTTCATTTATTTCTGACTTACTTTTACCTTTGACTGCTTACTATTGATATTTCAGCTTTATTTATTTCTGAATTCCTATTAAATATTAATGATGACTATTGGTTATTCATGATCATTTATTTATGATTTACTATTTTCCACGAATGCTGAATATTGATTTTTCCTGTTCATTTATTTCTGACTTACTATTTTCTATGACTGATTACTATTGATACTTCAGCTTTATTTATTTCGGATTTCCGATTAACTATGACTGATGACTATTGATTATTCATGTTCATTTATTTCTGATTTAACATTTTCCACGAATGGTGAATATTGATTATTCATGTTAATTTATTTCTGCTTTACTATTATCCACGAATTCTGAATAATGATTATTCATGTTCATTTATTTCAGACTTACTATTATCCATGAATGATGACTATTGATAATTCAGCTTTATTTTTTTCTGGTTTACAATTAACTATGACTCATGACTATTGACTATTCATATTCATTTATATCTGATTTACTATTATCCACGATCATGAATATTGATTATTCCTGTTCATTTATTTCTGACTTACTATTATCTATGACTGATGAGTATTGATATTTTAGCTTTATTTATTTCTGATTGCCTATTAACTATGACTGATGACTATTGATTATTCATATTCATTTATTTCTGAATTTCTATTATCCATGAATGGTGAATATTGATTATTCCTGTTCATTTATTTCTGACATACTCTTATCTAGGTCTGATGTCTATTTTTATTTCAGCATTATTTATTTCTGATTTCGTATTAACTAGGATATATGACTGTTGATTGTTCATGTTCATTTATTTCTGAAATCAAAGAAAATTACCGAAAAGGAGAAAATTGTATTGAAATTTCAACAAAAAATAGAAAATTGATAAGGAGACCATTTGATTTGTAAAGGAATGTGATTTGAAACAGTTTATCCTAATAAAATTGAACATTTACTTGGCAAAAAATTCATAAAATTGAAAACACTGTGGAAAAAACTAGTGAAAAATTCAGGAAAAATAGTGAAAATTTGAAGGAAAATTAAACAGCCAATGATAAACTATAATCAAACGGAAGAGAAATCAAAGAAAATTACAAAAAATTAATAAATTGTATTGAAATTTCATAAAAAAATAGAAAATTGATAAGTTGAACATTTGAATTCTAAGGGAATGTGATTTAAAAGAGTTTTTCCTGATAAAATTGAACATTTACTTGGCAATAAACTCATTATACTGAAATCACTGTGGAAAAAACTGGTCAAAAATTCAGTATAGATAATGAAAACTTGAAGACAAATGACAAAGCTATTAATAAATTATCATGAAATGGAAGAGTAATCAAAGAAAATTAGGAAAAAAGAAAATTTTGCACTGAAAA
>NW_021618411.1:0-4943 GCF_004785775.1 Grammomys surdaster | reverse complement strand
TCCTCCAGAATCAATCAGGTAAATTTATGAAAGTCAATTTAGTTTTGTTTATAGTTGCCTGAAGTCTGAGCATCCCATGTTTAAACCTGGGTGAGACAGTCTTCTGTCTTCTTTTCTAGTGCATTTCAACAGTACTGCATCTGACAACAGAGTTGCTGTGCCTTCAAATGCCACAATCCATTTCTAGATCTATAGGCAGTGCCTTTTCAATTAACAGGCAGGGATAGACTGATGTAGAAACCAAAAGCCATGTAAATCCAACAAAAACAGCTCCCAGACAGGGCTCGGATAGAAAAGGACAGACCGTTTCTCTCTGGAAAACAACACTCCTGTCTAGATGGTGTGATGGTTATATGAGAGCTATGAGTCTGTGGTGGGAAATTGAGATTATGAGACAAAGATGTGGTGATGCTGAATATTTATTAGTGGTGGACAAGCAACTGCCCTCAAAAATCCCAGTTTGTGGCAGTTTGTGGTAGCAGAGCAGTGGCAATATGTTTAAAGACAGGAGGGTGAACAGGGTACAGTCAGGTGCTCTCCAGCCCAGTACCAGTTTTGAGGCAGTTGAGACCCTTCAGCTTGTTGTCTGTCCCATTGAATCACAGAGGACTGTGCTCAGTACACAAGAGGTAAGCTAGCATTTTTATAGACATAAGAGGAAATTTTAATTCTGTTCTAGCCATGGAAATACCGCTAAAATCTGGAAGCACGCACTCTACAGGAATGAGGGAACAGTTGGCTTCTGCATCTGAAAGAGGCTCTGGTGGTGCTGCATGGAGCTGGGCCTCATTTTGCAAAATAGAAGCCATTATCTTTTTTTTCTTTTTTTTTTAATTGGATGTTTTATTTACATTTCATATGTTGCCCCCTTACCCAATCCCTCACGCACCCAGGAACCCCCTATCCCCTCACCCCTCCTCCTGCTTCTCTGTCGATGTACCCCAACCTACCACCCCTCCTACTCCTACCTCCTCACCCTCAAATTCCTACCCCCTGGGGCATCCAGCCTTCAAGAGGCCAAGGATCTCTTCTCCCACCTATGCACAGCAGGACCCTCCACTCTTACATATACAGCTGAAGCCATGAATCCCTCCCTAAGTGCTCCTAGGCTGGTGGTTTAGACCCTGGGAGCTCTGGTTGGTTGGTATTGTTGCTCTCCTCATGGTGCCGCAAACTCTTTCAGCTCCAACGGTCTTCAATCTAACTCCTCCATTGGGAACCCCATGATCAGTTCAATGGCTAGTTGTGAGCATCTGCCTCTGAATATGTCAGACTCTTGCATACCTCTGAGGAGACATCCATATCAGGCTCTTATCAGCATGCACTTCCTGACTTCCACATCAGCATCTACCTTTGGTGACTGCACATGGGATGGATACTGAGGTGGAACGGTCTTTAGACGGCCCTTCCTTCAGTTTCTGTCCCTCACTTTGTCTCCATATTTGCTCCCTTGAGTATTTTGTTGCTCCTTCTAAGAAGGACTGAATCACCCCCACTTGGTTTTCCTTCATTATGAGCTTCATGTGGCCTGTGAGTTGAATCTTGGACATTTCAAGGTTCTGAGCTAATATCCAATAATCAGTGAGTGAATACCATGTGTATTCTTTTGTGATTGGCTTACCTCACTCAGGATGATAATTTCTAGTTCCATCCATTTACCTAGGAAACTCGCGAATTCATTGTTTTTAATAGCTGAGTAATACTCCATTGTGTAAATATACCACATTTTTTGAATCCATTCCTCAGTTGAAGGACATCTGGGTTCTTTCCAGCTTCTGGCTATTATAAATAAGGCTGCTATGAACATAGTTGAGCATATGTCCTTGTTATATGTTCGAGCATCTTCTGGGTATATGCCTAGGAGTGGTATAGCTGGATCCTCAGGTAATGCTATGTCCAATTTTCTGAGGAACCGCCAGACGGATTTCCAAAGTGGTTGCACCATCTTGCAGTCCCACCAACAATGGAGGAGTGTTCCTCTTTCTCCACACCCTCGCCAGCATCTACTATCACCTGAGTTTTTAATCTTAGCCATTCTGACTGGTGTGAGACGGAATCTCAGGGTTGTTTTGATTTGCATTTCCCTGACGACTAAGGATACTGAACATTTTTTTAGAATGGCTAATTTATGGCTAAGAATGGCTTCTTGGCCATTCGAGTTTCCTCAGTTGAAAATTCTTTGCTAAGCTCTATACCCCATTTTTTAGTAGGGTTATTTGGTTGTCTGGAGTCTAATATCTTGAGTTCTTTTTATATATTGAATATTAGCCCTCTACCAGATGTAGGATTGGTAAAGATCTTTTCCCAATTTATTGATTGTTGTTTTGTCCTATTGACAATGTCCTTTGCCTTACAGAAACTGCAATTTTATGAAGTCCCATTTGTCAATTCTTGATCTTAGAGCATATGCCATTGGTGTTCTCTTCAGGAACTTTTCCCCTGTGCCCAAGTATTCGAGGTTCTTCCCCACCTTCTCTTCTGTTAGTTTCAGTGTATCTGGTTTTATGTGGAGGTCCTTTATCCACTTAGACTTGAGCTTTGTACAAGGAGATAATAATGAATCAATTTGCATTCTTCTACATGTTGTCCCCCAGTTGAACTAGCACCATTTGTTGAAAATGTTGTCCTTTATCCACTGGACAGTTTTAGCTCCTTTGTCAAAGATCAAGTGACCACAGGTGTGTGGGTTCATTTCTGGGTCTTTAATTCTATTCCATTGATCTTCCTGCCTGTCTCTGTACCAATACCATGTAGTTTTTATCACTATTGCTCTGTAGTACAGCTTGAGGTCAGGGATGGTGATTCCTTAGAAGTCAAAATATCACTATTTGCAGATGATAGGCTAGTATACTTAAGTGACCCCAAAACTTCCACCAGAGAACTCCTAAACCTGATAAACAACTTCAGCAAAGTGGCTGGTTATAAAATCAACTCAAACAAATCAGTAGCCTTCCTCAACATGAAAGATAAACAGACTGAAAAAGAAATTAGGGAAATGACACCCTTCACAATAGTCGCAAATAATATAAAGTACCTTGGTGTGAATCTAACCAAGCAAGTGAAAAACCTGTATGACAAGAACTTCAAGTCCCTGAAGAAAGAAATCGAATAAGATCTCAGAAGAGGGAAAGATCTCTCATGCTCATGGATTGGCAGGATTAATATAATAAAAATGGCCATCTTGCCGAAAGCAATCTACAGATTCAATGCAATCCCCAACAAAATCCCAACTCAATTCTTCACAGAGTTAGAAAGGAAATTCTCAAATTCATTTGGAGTAACAAAAAACCCAGGATAGCGAAAACTATTCTCAACAATAGAAGCCATTATCTTTAGCTATCAACCAGACAAAATTAAACTGTAATTATATAGAGACATCCAAAAGCAAGCTATTTTGTCTTCAGTTAAATTTAAAGAAGTATAATAGAGATTAACAATTTCAAAAGTAGTTTAGACCGGCAATGAATGTGGCTAGAAGAAACATGGAATTAAAAATTTAAAAATTACCACTCTGAATTCTGCTGACTAGTAAATAATATTTTAGAAACCCAAATAATATACTATATTGAGTATCTTCAGATTTATGGGAATGAGATGTGAATTTTCTGCACATTTGCTGATTAAACAACTGACTTCTTTCAACATTCAACTTTTATGTGCTTTGTCAGATATGAGTATAAAGGTTCACTGTTCTTTAAAAAAAAAAACATGCACTTTATAAAGCGGCTTATTTCCTAACATTGGGAAATGTCCCTATATTCTAAACTTCACTTTAAAACAAGATCTATGCCTCTGCTGTGGCAGAAAACATGGTTTGTGGATAGATAAAAATCAGACTAATTGGGATTGGAACATGTTTTGGAGTAGATAAACATCAGATTACTCAGGGCTGGAGAGATGGCTGAGTGGTTAAGAGCTGACTGTTCTTCCAGAGGATCTGGGTTCAAGTTTTAGCACCTACATGGCAGCTCAAAACTGTCTGTACCTCCAGTTCATACATGCAGGTAAACATAAAATTAAATTTAAAAAATGAAAATTAACCTCTTCTTCTGTCTCCCCTCCCCTATGGCCAGGAGTTCTTCTCCATTAATAGATAAGCGTCATGATTCATCCTGTAAAAACAATGGCATTAGTCATTATAGAGACTGCGTAAAATATTTTTTACGAAGGCCACAAAGAAAAGGTGAAGAAAGTTTTACCTTTCAGTAGATTTTTAGTAATCAAATCTTTTTAAAGGGGACTATTTGTGGTTTCTGTTTTAAAACCATTTGATAAGATTATGACCAAAGAAGCTTATAGCTAGCTAACTTTACAAAATTGGCTTAAATATTTGACCTGCCATATGTGTAACTGAACTGAAAATGGAATATTGAAAAGAAAATTTTTCCTTCTTCAGCTGTCTCTAATGAAGTGGCAGTTCTGACCAAGATAAAAGAGGAATCAGGAGTTGTCCATTTTCCTTCAGCCCAACTCTTTGTCCTCCAGTCAGATCTAAGATAAGAAGCCCAGTTTCCTTGTGAAGTGAACCGGAATTTACTGGCAAGGACTTTTCATGAACTTCCTCTTCAAAATCCATATAACTAGGTGCAGCAACACACACACACACACAAAGGGGAGGGGAGAGAGGGAGGGAAGGAGGGGGGAGGAGAGAGAGAGAGAGAGGTTAGTTTGGAAAGACCAAAACTCAAAACTGTATTTTGATTAAAAATTAAGTCACATGGCATAGTAGAATTCAGGGAATTTTATGTGTTGTCTTATTCAGTTTCCAGCTAACCACAAGAAGAACTGAGACCTAGTAATCATTTCATATAGTATTTTGAAACAAATACCTTAAGTGTAGAAATGGTCAAAACACTCTCTCAACATCTCAAATCTGTGCAATGCTCTGCTTTTGTCAGATGCCTCTCAGTACTGTCATTCGTTCCATCTTAGTTAACATTGCT
>NW_021618410.1:0-6419 GCF_004785775.1 Grammomys surdaster | reverse complement strand
CGCTTCCGCCTGGCCCGGCCCGCCCGCCCCCCGGCCCGCGCCAGCAGGAAGCGCATTCCGGGAATGCTTGGCCTTAACTTTTTTTTTTTCTTTTCCCTTCCCGCGGCCCGAGCAGGCGATGCTGGGAGATGTAGTCGCCTGGGGCCCGGAGGGGACATGATCATGATGGGGTGCTAGGTTGATCGGCCACTCTTGAATTATAAATGTCAAGGCATAGGCTGGGCCTCCGTAACCGTCCTTCTGTGTGATGCCATGCAGCAAATTCTGTCGGCTCCTCCAAATAGCATCCAAGGTACATACATATAAGCTCATGTCTTTCCTCCCGTCCATTGATTCCCCACATCACCTAGTACCTCGCCTTTCTTTCCTTGGGCACCCCAAATGCCATTTCTTGCCTCTCCCACCCGACCCAATTCTCTCACTTCCCCAACTCAAGTTACTATTGCTGTTTAACAAACAATCCTCAAACACAGTGGTGTCAGACAGCCGTGATGCTCACTGTCAGGAATATGGATGATTATTATCCGTTTTATTTCCACTTAGTTGAGAACACAGCAAGAATAGGTGTATCTCGAAAATAAGAAGAGTGAAATCGGAGCCTGTATTAGTTTTTAATTAGTACTGAAATGTCTGAGGCTGGACAACTTTCTAAAGTAGCTTGAGTTCATGGCTCAGTCCATTGCACAGTGATGATGTCATAGCAGCAATCCTTAAGACAGGAAGAGAGAAAAAAAAACTTAGGTTTGTGCTCATTTTTACAACTTAACTTTGCTTTTTATTATGCATATATGTGTGCTTCTGTGTGGATGTCAAATAGGTCTAAGTGTCCTGAAACGGCAAGGGGCATCTGCTTCTTCTGGAACGTGAGTTGCAGGCAATTGTGAACAACCTAACATATGGGTGTTGGGAACAGAATCTGAGTCTTCTGGACGAGCAACAAACACTTTTAACTGCTTGAGCTCTCTCCAGCTCCACAAAAATAACCTTTGCAGGAACTAATTTGGTCTCAGGGAACTATCTTCTGAAGGCAAACTCCCGACGACAGGCCCCTTTCCCATGACTAGCTTATTAACAGTGCCACACAGAGGACTAAACTTTCAACACATAAACTGTGAGTTCATAAAGTTCAGGTCTCTTAACTGGTGCCAGTCACAGGCTGGACCTCCGAGAGATAGTGGACGAAGTACCTTTGTGGACATCTCTGTGTCCTTGGCTTTTTGCCAGTTCAGTAGTTTGAGGTAATCTGTGGGTATTCAGGAGTCTAAAAGTTAATGATGCACAGTAGTAGAAGGAAGTCCAGCTTTGCTTGTCCAGGCACATGTAGGAGGAGAGACTGTGGTGATGCAATAGTTTGAGTAGATCTAGTACATTCTCAGAGACTGGAACTTTTACTGGACCTCACAGCCAGAGTTAATAATACACCTTGAAGTCATCCAAGATTGCTATTCTCCTGTGTACTCAGCCTGTTTGTTTTACTTGCCTGTAAGAGAACAATGTAGCAATCAACTTTACTTGTCTTGGATTTCCCATGTAATCAACTTTTTACAACCTAACATAACGGATAGCTGTAATCTTAAGTGATGTACTCTTCCATGCCCCTGACTCAAAGAATTCACACGAAAGCAGCAAATACAGAAGCTGGAAGAGACTTTCTATAATCTACTGAAAAAGCTGAAAGTATCCATTTATGGAAATGAGTTGATAGACAGTGATGCTCCTTATCTGTGTCAGGAACAGATGGAACAAGCTACCTAATCTCTTGTTAAACTCTGTTAAAGACTTCTATAAAGTATCCCACTCTGTGCTGTTCAATACATACAGAGCAAAACACACCCTCTTTTTACACACACACACACACACACACACACACACACACACACACACACACATACACACACCTCATACATCACAGAGTCAGAACAGGTGGGCACACAGGAAAAGATAAAGATGCAGTCATAAGTTTAGACTCATGCAACAGATAGAGGACAGAAGACAAAGAAAGTATGAAGTAGAGACTTCAAATCTGTATTTATTCTTGGTTAAATGACTCCAAGAAGAACATTTGTTTTTAATGTAACATGGATGCATCATTGGTAACTCAGAGTTAATTGCTTTTTACCCTGAGCAGGAAATAGTGTTGTGGCCACTTTAAGTAATAAAACCAGCTTCATGCTCGTGTTCCATGCTACGTTCAGTTCAGGGTGGACTTAGAACTCACATCACATTAAGGCACATTCCCGCTCAAAGTCTTTTCACTATTGCTCACCCTACCCACCCAGAAGATGTAGATCGCCACTATAACCTACATGAATTCGCAGGTCCCATTGAAGTGTTGACAGAGGCTTTTCCTCATTTCCAATGAAGTTCTTGTCCCACACACCTCTAAGAGTAGAAGAGGGAGGAGGTACTTTATTGTCCATTTGTGATTACCAACTCCAAATTGGTTAAACTTTAAGCACTCAGGATTTAAGTTAAACGGGGTTGAAGTCTTGGTAGCACCAACCAAGAGCAGCCTTTTTTAGAGATGGTTTGTAGATCACTGACAGGCTTTCTTAAAGCTGATGCCACAGACTTCCAAAGTTGCAGGTAGGATTAGAAGTCTGGAGTCACAGATCTTGGGAATGGTCGGCCTTAGAGGCCGGAAGCAGCTGCAGAGAAGAATTCCCTTCTGCTGGCTATCTGACGGCTATCTTGACTGCTGAGTCAGGAACAAACCTCCCTGCCAGCTGGCACTGGCTGAGTCACTGAGGTTGGCTTGAGGCAGAAGCCTCAGGCATTAGAGTTGCTGACTAGTCTGTCCAGGTAAGTCTAACCTTGAAATCTTCAGGCTTCTTCCTCTGAAAAGAGCCAGAATGTCTGGGACTGGGTTCCCAGCTCAAGCTAGGAGTTGGGTGCAAAAGTCTTTCCTCTTTCCTGCCTCTACTGGTTTCTGCAGCTGCTCTGGCTTTGCAGTTCCAAATGTCCAAATTTCTAAGGATGTCAGCTAGGTACAACTGTGGGTATACAAATAAGATGAAAGAAATGGGACTAATCTATAAAACCTAGTTGGTGAGGAGAAGAACCCTGAGCTAGCTAAAAGTTGTTGGAAGTTCATGATCAGATCTGTAGCTCTTTGTCTCTGCAGAGTCAGAGAAACTACAAAGAAAGTTTCTGCCCATCCCTGGTTAGTACTTTGACCTTTGAAGCCTACTGCTTTCCTTCAGCCAGATATTTCCTTCTATAAGATTAGGTGTGTGTGTGTGTGTGTGTTGGGATGGGGTGTGTGTGTTGGGGTGGTGTTACTGCAGATAGCGGCTCTTTTGTCCTGAAGGCCAAAGCATGACAGCGGTCAGCTCTATATCAGGGAATCCTACCTATCTCTCTGGCCATGGGCTTCACTTACTATGGCTTCAGTTTGGTTCTTCCTGTTGTGTCTCTTGTTTTTTTCCAAATTGAAGTTTTTCTGGAGTCAGGTTAGATAAGACTTAGGAAGTATACACATATGTCTCAGGAAGTTCTTGAAATTTACAAGATTCACCAGGCCTCCTCAGGATTATATAAGCAGTGACAATCACTAGAAAGGGGCTTTCCTAGTGGGTCTTAATGAGTTTTTCCTCCAGGGTACAACAGATGTAGCTCAATGGCAGAGTGCTTGCCTAATATAGACAAGACTGTGGTTAGATCCTAAGCACTGTGAAAAAATAAATTGTGAAATTCTATGACTCACTCTATTGTGTCATCAAACAGGTACTGTGTGACTACTAAACACAGGTTTGTGTAGATTAAAATATTCCCCTCATTCTGTGGAGTTCACAGAAAAAAATGGACAGTTGGCAGTTAGGACTTCCATGGGACCCTCTACCCTTCCTGATGAAGCTTTAGTGAGTTTTCTGAGTGTGCTGGAAGTGACTTTCTGCCCGCTCTCATCAGCTTGTCCATCATTTTTAGGTCTCTCCCTCCACAGGACAACCCTGATCTATCTCAAGGTACAGATGTAGCCCACATAAACGGCTACCAACTTCATGATGAGTAGGGTGTTGTGTGTGTGTGTGTGTCTGTGTGTGTGTGGTTCACATCAACTTGAAGTGGAGTCCTTTGTGTCTTCGATCTGGCATGCCGTCTTGGGATAGTAAGTGTATTTGAGTTCATAGTTTTGGGTTTTGTTTGTTTGTTTGTTGTTTCTTTTGGCTGAAAGCTCACGTTTGAGTGATTTTGCTGTTCAGGCTATGGTTAAGCTTTACTTGGCTAGGTTACAGCCTGCAGGTGGTTTCATGGTGTCTGTGTGGGTGTGTGTGTGTAAAAAGGGGGGAGAGAGAGAATAGAGGAAAGGAGAATACAGGAGAGGAGAGGAGAGGAAAGGAGAGAATCAGATAGGAAGCCAGAGACTGTGAGCATCCAGACTCCCTTGTCTGTAACAACTGTTAAGTAATTTACTCTAGCAGATCAGCATTCCTTACAAGAGTGATGTCCCTAAAACTTACTTCTATCCCAGTAGGCTATGCCTCTTAAAGGTTGCACTGTATCCCAACACAGCCTGAAGTGGAAACTTGTGGTTTCTTTGGAAAGTCAGTTGTGTCAGATGGTGTTTTGCTGGGGCAAACACGTGAAGGAGTGTTGTCCTGAAGCTGACACAGGTGGAAGGATGTTTTGCTAAAGCAAGCATGTGAGCATGATAAGAGATTCTTTGCTAATGACACACATGTATTGGCTCACCTTTTATTGTGTAACCGAGCTCTGTTTGTCATGACTCCATAGACAGAAACAGAAATACTTCTGGTGGTATGCTGGTGGCTTCTGGCTGTTTCTGCACACTCAGGCCAATTGGCAGAGTGATGTCAGCTGATACAGACTCACATGGAGTTTGGCTAAGACAGAGTCATCATGTACTGAGGCAAGACCTGTGGAGGACACATGACATTTGGAGGGAGTATAAATAGGACTTAATGGACAGCAATGGAGGTTTCCTTACATGGCTGGCTCTGCAATGCTTTTTGGTCTTGAGTCTTCACAGATCTTCAGTTTGTTGACAGAGGCACAGCAGAGAACTTCTCCTGGCATCCCTGGTGGTCCTGGTTCCTCCTGTTGACTTGTGCTGATTCATCTGAGGCCTGGTTGTTTCTGCTAGGGTGTGCCACTGCTGCTGATTCGTGTCTGCTCTCCCGACACTACCGAACTGGACTGCTGGTATATTTGTGAAGTGTTTGAAAATGGATTGATCTGCCATTGGTGATTTGTGTGAACTGAACTGCTAATTTCCTGACAATGCAGATGAGATTTGCTCAAAAGAACAATTTCCACTTAAAAACCTTTCTTTTCCACTACCGCTGGTGGGTGGTGGGCTAGAAGGAAGGTTAAAGCATTTAAAAACCCTTATTAAAAGTCGAGTTGAGAAAAATCAAAGCTCTAACAGCCACACTGGGATCAAGCTTTGTAGCACATAAAGAGATGACAGACGCAGTCAATTCATATTGAAACACACCCATTACAGACACCTCTGTTCCAATGCAGCCTATGTGGCATCCTGGACTTGTTATCACACTGCTTCATTCATTCACTCTAACACACAAACACACACACACACTCACACACACACTCACTCAGGGTCTCACTGTGTAGTGTAAGCTGTTCATAAACTCACAGAGATCCACCTGCCTCTGTCTTCTGAGTACTGGGATTAAAGGTATGGACCGACATTGGTCTGGGGAGAAGGAGAGATTCCATCCTGCCTATTGCTCCCTGTGGCAGGTGGGAGAGCTGCCCCTTGTGGCAAAGGTGCAAGTGAACTGTCTCCGAGGATAGGAAAAGCAGAGAGCTAACCCACCCTATGCCTTGCAGGCTGCAGCAGAGAGTGGACTAGCTGTGGCAGTGCTGGAAAGCTTGCCCCAGTGTAGCAGTTTAGCCTGGGTCTGCCTCCCAGCCCCATGTTCACAAAATAAGACTCAGACTCAAAATATATTTACAAATACCTTGGCTGTATGGCTAGGCTCTTCTCTGACCAGAATCATAGCTTAAGATAACTCATTTATTTTAATCTATGTTTTGCCATGTGTACATCTTCTTGGTAAATCTCCTGCCTGGCTGTATTTCAGAATCCTTTCTCTCTCCTGAATGTCTCACCTCTATTTTCTTCCTAAGCCATAGGCCATAGGCTTTTTAATTGACAGGTGGTGCATCCATACAACACACAAGATATTCTCTCTACACCATGGTGGTATGGGCACAGGAGAGCTGGTGGGCTGACCAAGACAGATATCTCCCAGTCCCAGATCCAGGGCTTTGAGTTGACCCACCCCAACATCTACCCCCACCTGTGATCTGCTGGAACTTGTGAAGAGGCCAGCACTTCAGATTCAAAGCTTCAGAATCTCCATGACTCAGGGCAACAGCAGGATATCAGAGAGGAGTCCTGGTGAGGATCCATGGCAATATGTTTTCTATCT